>NW_024070212.1:52003420-52126927 GCF_014754425.2 Oryx dammah
GTGGAGCCACTCCGGCCGCTGGAACGCCCACCTGGCGGCCAGTGCCTGAGGAATGGACCGGGGCCACTACCTTCCCCATCCCTACCCGAGGCTTCCCTGCGCTGGGCGGCCGCGCCACAGTCGCAGCTCCACCCTGGGGTAAGTTGGAGGGGAGCCGCTACCACTAAAAATAGCCCTTCTGGGCACTCCTCGGAAGGACTCGGGAGGATGGAGATAATCCTTCCTCATTATCCTGCTCCCCTCACAGATGAGCAGAACGGTGGGAGGGGGTGGTGGGACACCCTGAGAGAGACAGAGAACAAAGACAAAAACCAGTTTTCCTGGACCGTAAAGCCCAGGAGCGTTCCCTTGATACCTGAGCTTGCTGTCCGCCAGGAACCTCCTTGTTCCCGCATCCTGACAACCTGGCGCCAGGTTCTGGGGGACGGAAATCGAATGCTCCGCCTGCAATTTCGTACTGTGCATGGAGTTGATCTTTCTCGTCAAAACCACCTGTTGTTTAAAGAGTATGGGGGAGGGGGTTTCTCCCCACCCCCCACGCCCCGTCTTAAATAGACCTAAACCGCGCTTTTCTTCTCCACCTTTCTCTACCCAATTTCAGGATGAAAAGCGAACTCTGCCTTATTGAAAGCTGAGTCACCTGTATACAAAGTCTCCCCAGTGGAAAAATGTATAGACAAGATTACTAAGTAATATAAGATCTTCTGGAATGCCTTACCAATATGAGTTTTTCTAAAGCACCAACAATTAAACTATTGCTTTGTCTTGGCATTCAGGAAAAGAGGGGTGTATGCCAACAGAGCAATTCATAGACAGCTAATCTTTTTTTTTTGCTAGTTGGTTTGTTCTTACACCCCAAACCTTAAGAAAGCAGGCGTCTCTCCTTTTACCCCATTTTTATCTCCAAGTCAAAATTAAAATTTGTCAAAAAGTTGATTTCTTATTCTTAACTGATTTTTCCATGCTCCTCTGGCAAATTCCTACACTTCTTCCAATTCCAGTACTGTTGTTGGGTGTCTTTCACAGAAGAAAACCTTCAACCCTCTTAGTCTTTAGGAGATGACCCTAACACTAGCCTTAATTAACCCAGTGAACAACACTTAATTCTAAAGTGGGGGCTTCCTCCTAGATAGCAGGTGGGAAAATTCCTGGAAGTTTCCTAGAGAAAAGGCAAAGGCTGACTAGCAATTTGCTAAAAAAAATTAAAAAAAATTTTTTTGAGTATCTTGCAGGCCACCAGGTATTAGCTGAGTTAACTAGTTAACTCAGTTAAGTTAAATCCTTACCTGGATTTAAACAGCGATATGAGCACCAAGGGCACAAATGTCCTGCGGAGGGCTTTGTTCTCCAGAGGCTTTCTGCCTGCACCCCTATCCTCCTTGTGCTACTAGTACCCTAAACTCAAGCTTAGTCCTCCCTGAAATGCTGCCTCACTGCCCAGTATCAAGGAATCACAATCCTAGACTTTGGACTGAAGTGAACCAGGAAGAAATTCCTGCTTTTCCTGTGTAAATGTAAGGAAATTACTGTTACTTCCCTCCACCCCATCAACAATGTAAGTATAGTACTATAGGGTGCTGTGAGAATCAAATAACACACTTAAATCACCAAGAACAGGGCCAAACACTTTATAAGTACTTAGTAAATGGTAGCTGTGGTATTTACTAAAATTCATTGCTCAGACAGTAAAGAATCCACCTGCAATGCAGGAGACATGGGTTCAGTCCCTGGGTTGGGAAGTTTTCCTAGAGGAGGACATGACAACCGCCTCTAGTATTTTCATCTGGAGAATCCCCAGGGACAGAGGAGCCTGGTGGGCTACAGTCCATGGGGTAGCAAAGAGTGAGCGACTTGCGCTATTGCTCAGAGAACAAAAGGACCAGACACAGCGATGAAGCTTGCAGATGGACTTGAGTCCCTGCAAGTTGAGTCCCTCCCCGCTCCACCGCATTAATTGCAATACCTTTGTCTACTCTGTGCCTGCGTTCTAGTAGGGTGAGCTGGACAGTTCTGTGTGTAGTCAGGTGATTACCATGCACCCTGAAGTCTGAGAGGCGCTAGTCTGAAACTCATTATAGTGTACTGCTTAGGTCTCCTTTTCTTATTTTACAGAACGTAAGCCTTAAGTCTGTAGTCACCTCAGTTCAGTCAACTTAACTGAAATCAACATACACACTTATCAAGCCCTCTGTAAAACACTAGGTGAATTAGCCATCAGCCAGCTTCTGTGATTGCTGGACCCTGCGGGTCTCAAAGAAGGATTAGGTTTATTCCCTCACTTCCAGGTGTTCACAGAGCATGGGAGAGGGAATCTGGCATGTACTTGACTCAGTATAAACCATTTTGAACTAAATGTGGTTGAAGTTTAGAGAAAAGAGAGGGCCCTGTGGGCCAGGGCTACCATTTTGATCTTTCATTTAATATTTGGTTCTTTAGGCCAAAGTTTGGCATTCCAGATGGGCTTCCAGGGTGAGTTCCATAAAGTTACAAGTTAACCATATACTGGTTGACAATAGGGAACAGAAGTAGGTCTTTCTGGGCAACTCATGACCATGGTACAAAATTTGGAATGATGTAGTGTGTGCATGCTATGTTGCTTCAATTGTGTTTGACTCTTTGTGACCCCATAGACTGTAGCCCACCAGGTTCCTCTGTCCATGGGATTCTCCAGGTGAGAATACTGGAGTGGGTTGCTATTTCCTACTCCAGGGTATCTTTCCAAGCCTGGGATCAAACTCATGTCTCATGTCTCCTGCATTGGCAGGTGGAGGCTTTACCTCTAGTGCCACCTGGGAAGCCTGGAATGATGTAGGTCTGGGCTCAAATCCTGAATCTGCCATTCACCAGCTGTGTGATCGTGAATTTCTTAATTTTTGAACCCCATTCCCCATATCTTTATTGGAAGAATAATACCTTCTTTTTAAGGTTCCAGTGGACATCAGTTTGAGTCAACTCCGGGAGTTGGTGATTGACAGGGAGGCCTGGTGTGCTGCAATTCATGGGATCGCAAAGAGTCGGACACAACTGAGCGACTGAACTGAACTGAACTGAACTGAGCCTTAGAAAGAATATATGCAATTGCCGTGGTAGATTGTATGGAAATGGTGATTATATTACATTATCTTGTTATTAGCCACAATAAACAGCAGCCTGAGCTATCTCATTCCTTGAAAGCATGTTTCAAATGTCACCTTCTCTGTAGAGCTCTGCAGGCTCCGGGCAAGCGTAATTCTCTCTTGTGCGCCCATAGAACTTTTTTTCGAATCTCTGTTTCAGCGTCGCATGCTGCCATTTATCTCTTTACATTTTGCTTCTCTACTGTTCCTTTATTCACTTTTATATCAATACTAGCAGAGAGCCTGGCAATAAATTTTGAAAGAACAAGTTTAAAAATATTTCCATTCCCTGTACTGGTTCTTTCACTATAATTTGTATTAAACTGCATGGACTGAGGAGCTTGGTAGGCTGTAGTCCATGGGGTCGCTGCTAGTCGGACACGACTGAGTGACTTCACTTTCACTTTTCACTTTCATGCATTGGAGAAGGAAATGGCAACCTACTCCAGTGTTCTTGCCTAGAGAATCCCAGGGACGGGGGAGCCTGGTGGGCTGCTGTCTATGGGGTCGCACAGAGTCGGACACGACTTAGCAGCAGCAGCAGCAGTCTAAAACCTCAACTTTTTTGTTTATACTAAAATTATGTATTATGTACATGTATCTGCTTAAACCTTGATTTTTCAATGCTGGGCACATTCTTTAAGATCAACCTGCTATGCTTGTGTGTTTTGTATGGGATGTCAGTTGACCCTGCCTAGTAATAGTGAAAGTAAAATCTAAATTCTAAACCCAAACCACCAGCAGAACTTTACCCAGCATTCTCTGCCCACCCTCTGCACATCTGCTCAGCAGACCTCTTCTGAGCTTTGTGGGAAGGATCCTGAACTAACAGGAAACTTGGTTGTTTTTAAGTTTCAGCTGTTAACATTGTTGCAACATTAGCACTTTCTGAGTTAATAGCTGGAAGAAAAAACCCATCTTTAGCTACAGTTTTTAAATTCTTGACTGTATGCCAATAAAAATGCTCAGACAAGAGAAACCTTCCCTAGAAAATGTCCTGTGAGCAGGAAGTTGCCCAAGAGGTAATGCGGTCAAATGTGGTCTTGATCCTAAAATGGCAGTAGAATTGTGCCAGAGACGAGGGTAGTGTTGCTGAGGATTTAAAATAGGATTCTAGAAAAGTTTGGGTTAAATTCTTCTAAAATCATAATTTAGACATCTCCCTCAAAACACATGCATGTGTGTGCACATGCAAACACAATAGGTAAGTGTTTGGTCCCACTAGCTTGTGAGATATTCTTTGGAAATAATGGTGTAATAAGCACTTACAAAGTACATGCTAATGTGCTAAGTACTAGCTTTACATTAATATTTTTAGGTATTATATCATTTAGTTGCTGTCCCCAGCTAGTAGGCAGTGTTATTTTCTCTTATTGATAGAGAGGCAGATTGTAATCAAGTAACCAGCCAAAGGCCACATATTAACTAGCCAAAGGCCATATGACCAATGAGTGGAAGTGTTAGGATCTGGACCCAGGCGAGCCTAATTTCAGAGTTCTCAGGCTTAACCACTGTTCAATCACATGGGAAAGGAATATGTATTTTTAAATTGACTCCATCAAGTATCTTCAGTAAGGTTTATGATGTACTTTTCCAGTACTTTTTGAAATTGCATTGATTTGTGCTTTTCCCAGTAGCATACTCATATCCTAAATGTGCCTTCCTGGGATGATTTTACAGCTTGCTCTTTAATTGAGAAGCATTTTATGATTGAAAACAAACTTAATGAAAGAGCATGAAGTGTCTGTGGTTCTGAGCTTAGGCAATATGAAATATACCAGGCAGCCTCCTTCTTGGAATTTTTATTTTTATACAGACAATGATAAATAGCTTTCACATGATGACATGTAGTATAAGTTTTAAGTAAAAATGAGTTTGATAGTCTCAGGAGTGACATTTTTGGTATCCAAATGTAACTGCTATAACTGCACTACTAAATAATATTTGCTTGCTACTACTTTTTGATCATATACATACAGCCACTGATCTAAGAACTTTACCTGTATTAACTCGTTAATTAAATCCACAAGTGACTGGCTCTAGCCATGAAAAATTATTCTAAAGATAATGAAACACTGTTAAGAGGGTTAGAACTTTCTTATTTATTAAACAAACTACTTTAGGATTTACCTCCTAAGGAAGGTAACTCATTGTTTTTCCCAGGACTAAACATTTTTACACTTTTCTTTACACCATATTGTATTATGCATGTAGAATGTACCCTAGAACATCTCAGATCACACTTTACCATCAACTTGCTTCAAATTTCAGTGACATCAGCCCTGACAAAGCACCTGATTTCAGGCCTGAAGAATTACTTCTTTCCTCAGACTAAAATGCTGCTCTTCTCTGTCTCTCTGAGGCATGAATATCCATGGCTCAAGACACCTTATCTGGGTAGTGAAATTGCAGATGCTCTTGTTACATAAACATGACTCTGTCTTTGGAAAAGTATCATGGACGGTGCTTTGTTCATCAGAAAATGCTACAGCCATGCCTGGATGCTGTCTTCTTAAAGCTGCCACCTATACTGACACAAGGTACATTTTCTTGAGACTTTTTGGAGTCCATTTATTAATTTCCTAAATTTACTCACATTGTTTACCTCTCTGGAGAAAGAAACAAGAAAGCCTGGTTTGCCTTCTCAGTGACAG
Source organism: Oryx dammah (assembly GCF_014754425.2). Taxonomy (NCBI): domain Eukaryota; kingdom Metazoa; phylum Chordata; class Mammalia; order Artiodactyla; family Bovidae; genus Oryx; species Oryx dammah. Next base: position 52,009,191 of record NW_024070212.1, read on the forward strand.
TGCTAAGATCTTTGGTGATCATGTTTATTGCTAGTAATATTTATCCTCCCTAGATTTCAGGAAGTAATGGATATAGTCACCAACATATAATCAAAGATGCAGGAAGGCATTCTTTGCTGTTATCTATGGGAAATATGTCTAGAGTGGGGCAGACCAGTCAGGCAGTTTCTTCCCAAAGCACCTGTGTCTTCCACCATCCATTGCCAGTGAGATAAAGCCTTTCCTGTACTGAGGCATTTCCAAGTAGCATTTTGTAGAATTACCTTTTGAGTACCCTGAGAAATAGAGGTCTTTGGGGCCATTGGGAGAACACTCTATTGGGGAGCCATTGGGGAACACTCTATTCCTCTTGAGGATTCACAGTGAATATTAACATGCTAAGGGCTCTGAGAAGTCCTGCTCTAAAAATACTTGTTGACTTTGCTGAACTTCAGTTCAGTTCAGTCGCTCACTCGTGTCTGACTCTTTGCGACCCCATGAACGCCAGGCCTCCCTGTGCATCACCAACTCCTGGAGTCCACCCAAACCCATGTCCATTGAGTCGGTGATGCCATCCAACCATCTCATCCTCTGTCGTCCCCTTCTCCTCCTGCCCTCAATCTTTCCCAGCATCAGAGTCTTTTCCAATGAGTCAGCTCTTTGCATCAGGTGGCCAAAGTATTGGAGTTTCAGCTTCAGCATCAGTCCTACCAATGAACACCCCAGACTGATCTCCTTTAGGATGGACTGGTTGGATCGCCTTGCAGTCCAAGGAACTCTTAAGAGTCTTCTCTAACACCACAGTTCAAAAGCATCAATTCTTCTGCACTCAGCTTTCTTTACAGTCCAACTCTCCCATCCATACATGACTACTGTAAAAACCATAGCCTTGACTAGACAGACTTTGTTGACAAAGTAGTATCTCTGCTTTTTAATATGCTATCTAGGTTGGTCCTAACTTTCCTTCCCAGGAGTAAGTGTCTTTTAATTTCATGGCTGCAATCACCGTCTGCAATGATTTTTCTCTAATTTCATTTACCTTGAACAATTTCCTTCGTCATATCTATCAACATTCCAAGAAGAATAAAATCTCTCAGAATAGAATGTTTGAATTGTTATTCTAGAGTTAAAGACTTCAGAACCTTCATAAGATTCTCCCCCTTTGGAAAAAGAAGGGAATTATAGGCCCTATTAACTATTAATTTAATGAATGCCTGCAAAGATAAGCCCTCTTGGCAGATGCGATCTTCAGGCATTTTCCTTACAAATAGCCATAATAGAGTACCTGTCATCTTTAATAGGATAAGGAGCCCCCATTCTCATTGGTAATAGTGTGGCCTTGTTCCTTTACACTGGGGAATATTCCCTTGCTTTTACATGTTTGCGTTAGCCTTTAGATTCTTTCTATGGCCTTCCCTGGTGGCTCAGACAGTTAAGAATTTGCCTGCAATGCAGGAGACCCAGGTTCCACTCCTGGGTTGGGAAGACCCCCTGGAGGAGGAAATGACAATCCAGTATTCTTACCTGCAGAATCCAATGGACAGAGGAGCCTGGCAGGCTGCAGTCCATAGGATTGCAAGAGTTAGACATGACTGAGCAACCTACACTTTCCATGCACTTGAAGGAATAGCACAGAATAATTTACCAATTATTGGACAGGAGGCAACTGTCCATGCATCTATAATATTTCTGCACATCTTGTGAGCAAGACACTGACTGCCCTTTCTTCCAGACTAGATTTTCAAAGACATTTGTATAGTGAACAGCTTTGACAGTAGTGATAATGCCTCCCTCTGGAGCAAAGGGCAAGCACAGTGACTGCTCAGTATAATAATATTATAATGTCTCTCTCCAGAGCAAAGGACAGGCAGACACACTCATTATAAAGGGTTCACACTACCTAAGATCATGGCTCCTCTTCTACAACACAACCTGCTTTTAGTATGTTGAAGCTCAGGGAATAGACACACAGAAAATGCTGATATTCTGGCTACAGCTATTGCTGTAAGAAATGAACTTTTCCCCATCTCTGATCCAGGAGTTTAATGTCTTCTACCAGCATCCAAGAAACTGGGGCAGGCTGACTTTTTTTAGCTTGCAAATAATAACATCTCCAGCCTTTTACAGTCCTTGATAGTAACTGGCTTTTCCCTCCCTATGAATTGAACATGGGTGGAATAATTCATGACCTTAGGTGGTCTCCCTCCCTGTTATTGTGAACACACTCTCCTATGAATGCTTCTCTAGGCCTGTTATAACATTTAGAGCTGTCCATCCCTGTTTTTGAGAACATTCAATAAAAGGCTGATAGAAATGATGTGCTCTGATTATGAGCTGTCAAAGAAAGGCACCATGAATTTCTCAACAGCACCTTAACATTTCATTAGAATGACTATAAAATATCTTATGTTCTAGCTTGTTATTTTAAAGGAATTTAAAAATTAATCCTCAGTGCAAAGAAATTTACCATATTACAGTAAAGAATAGATATGTGTATGTGTGTGTGTGTGTGTACTTCTGAGTTAACTTCACTAATTTCTTCCAAAAGTAGTGTAAATAAAGGAAAACTCTGGAGTTTGGATAGATAAATTGCTTCATGTGGCCAAAGGGAGGATCATTTTACAATAACATGAAAACAACAGTGATCACATTTAAGAAACTGAAAACATCCAGATTTCTTGAATGTCAACGATATTCTTCAGCTTGTAAGATACTCCTGACAACAACAGTCTATTTACGTCTAATCTGATGTCACTTCTTCATGTTGATTTCATTGACTAAACCAGAACTCAAACTTTATGTGTTCTATAATAACGCTTTTGATCAGTTGCTTTGAAACGAATATTTTCTGATCAAAAGGGTTTCAGGGACTTTAGCATGTAACAATAATTGATTTGTGAGCAACCTAGCCTGGAATTTTAAAGAGGTTGTCTGATAATTTGCTACAGTGATTTGAATGCTACAAATAGGGTAGTATCAATAAATTAACATTTGTTGAGTGCTCTCAGCCAGGCAGGGCTTAAAGCGTTTTACATATACTGTTTCATTTAATCTGTGTACCAACAGTATGAGGTAGGTACTATCACTGTCCCCATTTCACAGACAGGGAACTTGAAGGCACAGGTAAGTAATGTGTCTTGCAGGGAACTTGAAGGCACAGGTAAGTAGTGTGTCTTACAGGGAACTTGAAGGCACAGGTAAGTAATGTGTCTTGCAGGGAACTTGAAGGCACAGGTAAGTAATGTGTCTTGCCCCGGGACATGTGTACTCAGTTGTTTCTGACTCTTTGTGACCCCATGGACTGTAGCCACCAGTGTCCTCTGCCCATGGAATTCTCCAAGCAAGAATACTGGAGTGGGTTGCCATTTCATTCTCCAGGGAATCTTCCTGACCCAGGGCTTGAACCCATGTCTCTTGGTGTCTCCTGCATTAGCAGGTGAATTCTTTACCTCTAGTGTCACCTGGGAAAGTCGCAGAACCAGAAATGGAATCAAGGTACCTGACCCCGAAGCCTGAACTCTTACCGCAGTCTTGTATCCTTTTCTGCCTTATAACATCAGAATTTTTTAAACTTCTAGAAAATGTGATTTTTTTTTCTGGACTGCTTAAGGGAAATAAACATCAATTTCCTTGTTTCTTTGTAGCTTTATGTCTAGAATATCTTCCCAGATATAATGTTTTATTCTTCATCTCTCCATAATGAATAAATTTCAGGACCAGTAGGATGGATTACGTCCATCATCAGCCCACAGTGACTGAGAAGGGAGATAATGTGTGGCTCATTTTGAGTAGGGAGATACTCCGGTTAAGCCACTTTGAAATGTTCCATTTCAATGCATGTCAAACTCCTGACACAAGGTGCATTTGAAAAATATTTTAATAATCTAAAACAAATATACAATAGATGTTGCATATTTGTCTTACAGTCTGTATCCAGTGAAGGAGGTAAAAGTAACAATATTTTTTAAAGTTACCAGTTCTTTACTTCGGCAAGCTTTAATTTTTCATTATCAGGAGTGGTATTACCAGCCCACAAGTCACCCACAGTTGCCACAGTCCCCAGATGGGCACATTGTGACTGTGTCTAGGCTAACAATCACATCACATCACAGTGCTTTTCTTCAAATCAGACTGGAGACTTATCCGAGTGAATCTTCCCAAAGAGCATGGAGGTGGGCAATAGTAGGGGACTTCTGAGTGTTTTAAGGAGAAAGGAATTTAAAAAATTTTGGCTGGCTACTTAGAATGATGAGATCATTTAATGCACAGCATTTATAGATTTCTGGCCAGTCTCTAAAATTCCAAAACTATTTTTGAAAATTAGTGATAGGAAAGTTTCCTATAAAACCCTCTGCAATGTTAGATCTGCTCAGTATCTGGTTAATGAAGACAAATAGTACAGCACAGATTTCAGTTGCAAGAACAAGATGCACTTCTGCATCCCCTGCCACCATTTTCACAAGAAAATACAGGAGTCGTCATGGGCTTTGCTGAACAACTTTTGTGGAGATTGGTCGGTATTTTTCTTTTTCTGTCAAAGACTGGAAGAAGCTGCTGCTTCTCAAATCTGGAGTGAATCTAGAGGTCTAAGAGAAGTGAGTTGATGGTTCACAAACCTCCTTGGGAACTTCCCAGGTGTGATCTGAAACTGAAGCCCATACCCAGAAGTCAGGGAGAGAAGGAACAAAGAAGCAGACCACTCCAGATTGGTAGGTGGCAGGCGTCATAAGGGGATTTTCTATAAGCTTATATGGGACAGATGCAGGACAAGTAGATTTCTGCATCTGGCCACCAGAATCTTAAAAAGTCTATATGGAGTCCTCAACTAGGTTCAGTTGCGTGCAATCTAGTCTCATCACCAGATGATTATCTCAAGGCTTCATCCTTGGGAGCAGCGGTTTTGTTTTTTTTTTCTTTTGGCTGTACTTAGTGGTATGTGGAATCTTAGTTCCCCCAACCAGGGATCAAGCCCACACTTCTGCAGTGGAAGCATGGGGTCTTAACCGCTGGACCTCCAGGGAAGTCCTCTTGGGCCAGCTTCTGGGAGTGGGGGAAGCAAACAGAACACATATTCCAAGGACAGGAGAGGAGGTAGGGTACCTCCAACTTCTTGGGTCCAGTTTGCAGGTCAAACCAGTTGTCATGTCTTTCCAATGATCTCCCCCAGCATAAGTAGGGTTCCATCTTCTGATCTCTGCAAGGCCTCAAATAGCTGGGCAGAAGTGGTGTAATTCCTTAATGAAAAGGATTTGGATTTATCTGCATTTTAGCCTGCATTGCATGTTTTTCTAATATGATAACTGAATGCCCAGGGACCCAGTTTTTGTCCAATCAAGTGTTGCAGTCGTTTTCCCTGAGGGGCACTCTCACCCCATTGGCACATGCCTTCATTGGCTTTGTGACTACTACCACTTTGACTTTGTGCAGGTCTTCACACTACCTTCGGCCTTCTCTCATTTTTTTTCTCATCTCTCTACTCTCTTCCAAATCCCATCAGTCTTTAAATGTCCTACCCAAATTCTGTCTCCAGAAAGTTTTTTTAAAAAAACACTTTCTTTTTTATAAATGCTTATAGTAATGAATCTTTAGTTGTGTGAAACTGGATAAGTTGCTTAACCTCTGAGCTTCAGTTTCTCCATAGTTTAATGGGGATAAATTATAGTATTAATATCTACTTTACAGTGTGACTGTGATGATTAGATTAGCACAAGGCCTGACACATTGTAAACATGCAGTAAATGTTAATTTTTATTAATATTCAACAGCTAATTACATCTTCTTTTTTTTGACACTTTAGATTTTTTTCTGTTTCCCACCTAGTTGAGGTTCAAAAACTACTTGTTCACTTAATTATTTTAATATAATGTCAAAGAAGTCTTTTCTCCAAATATTTTTAAGCATATTGACAAACATGAAGAGTTGCCAGTTGCCAATTTTCTTAAAAGTCAACGTCTAATAGCTTATATATAATTTAAAAATTTTAAAGTAAACATTAGGACTGCAAGGAGATCAAATTAGTCAATCTTAAAGGAGATCAACCCTGAATATTCATTGGAAGGGCAACACTTTGCCAACCTGAAGTGAAGAGCCAACTGACTGGAAAAGACCCTCATGATGGGAGAGACTGAAGGCAAAAGGGGAAGGAGGAGGCAGAGGATGAGATGGTTAGATAGCATCACCGACTCAATGGACATGAATTTGAGCAAAATCAGGGAGATAGTGAAGGACAGGGGAGCCTGGTGTGCTGCAGTCCATGCAGTCTCAAAGAGTTGGACATGACTTAGCAAATGAAAAATAACAAAATGAATGCTTATTGCCTGAGCAAACTATATATAATTTTTATGATTTCATTTATATTTCTACACGTTAAAATAATCATCATTTCTCTTTGCTCCTAAATTTAAATCTGTTAAATTACTTTATTTGAAGAATTCTTATCTAAAATATCTGTCATATTCCAGAACTTCTACAGATATGAGTAATTCACTATTTTAATAATTAGTGTGAGAAAAACATACACACAGAATTCTGAAATATTACTTTTATTGTTTACTGAAATCTGTGTACAGGAAGAAATAGCTAGTTTTTAATGCAACAATATTACAGGTTCTCTTTTATACATAATTTATTCAGGGATGCATCATGAATCTTTGATCTAAAGGAGAAAGGATCTTGAACTTAGAAGTGAATGAATTTCAAAAGGCTGCTTGAAAGATGAAAACTGACAATATTCATTTTAAAACAGAAATAAGTCTTTCATTTGAAGACAAGGGGAGTCCCCATTTTTTGTTCAGAAGAATGAATGGGAATATGGTATTAATGATGAGGACAGGTTCCTGAAATTTATTCAAGAGATAAAGCATTAAGATCTCTAATGTTAGTTGAATTTTTCAATATTTAGAATACAAAGTTCTGTTAATCACAGAGGAGCCACTTTGTCAATATTACTTGGATATCTTTAGAAGGTAGTTTGACTCTTCAAGTAGTTCTGATTTCTCAGTCCATTGGGTAGTCTCTTGTAATGGAAAAAAACTTTAAGTGGTCAGCTGAAAGCTTCTTTCAAAGCCTCTCTCAACGCCTCCCTCTGCATTTCCACTTCTGCTCCCCTAGTTTAACTCTCACCACTTTGTGGCTACACAGCAGCCACTGCCTCTTTCTCAGTCTTCCCCGTTTTAGCTTCAGCCAGACCACCCTCCACATAGTTGCCCAATTTATTGTCCAAATACTACTCTCAGCATGTATTGTGAATGGCTGGCCATAGTTGTTTCTCAATACATGATGACTTCAACTTATTTCAAATATCTCTCCACCACCCCAAGGAAAAAGCTTAAACTCAAGACCCTGATGGTTTGTAAATATTAAGGGACTGTGATATAATGAAGAATATATCTGATGTTTGTCCATTCCTGGGACAAAGGTCCTAAAACCTTTGGAATCTCCTGAATGATGAAGTGTCTTTGTTAAGTTAGAGAATTGACTCACCTGGGCCTCTTGATAGTTTCAGGATGAGGGATGGACATCAGCAGGAACAACCATGTGATTAGAGTGTTGGACCCTTAGGCCAGCCTGACCTCTGGGATTGGGGTACTTGGAGATTGAGTTCAATCATGAGGCCAATGAGTTAATCAATTGTGCCTATGTAATGAAACCCCAGTAAAAACCCTGGACACTGGGGCTCAGTGGAGCTTCCTGGTTAATGAACTCATAGATGTGCCTGGAGAGTAACATGCCCTGACTCCATGAGGGGAGGGCACTGAAATTCTGGCTTCTCTCCTGGACCTCATTTCATGCATCTCATTTGGCTGCTCTTGGTCGTATCCAATAAAGTTGTAAGTCTAGTACTTGAGCTCTGTAAGTTATTCTAGTGAATTTTTCAAGTTGTTATATTGTTTATTGTGCTCATGCTCAGTCATGTCTGACTCTTTGCAACCTCATGGACTGTAGCCCGCCAGGTTCCTCTGTCCATGGGATTTTTTAGGTAAGAATACTGGAGTGGGTTGCCATTTCCTCCCCCAGGGATCAAAGCCACATCTTTTGTGTCCCTTGCATTGCAGTTGGATTCTTGACCCACTGAGCCACTGGGAAAGTCTGGAACCCCCAAATTGTAGCTAGTTGGGCAGAAGAGTGGGTGGTCTGGGGACCTCCCAAGACTCATGTCTAGCATCTGAAGTGAAGACAGTCATGTGGAGGACTTCGCCTTTAACCTGTGTCAACTTTGGGTAGTCAGTGTTAGAACTGGGGTAGGGGTAGAAACAGATCTGAGAAGCTATGACGGGAAATCTGCAGAAATAGATCAAGTCACCAGAGCATGGTTTTGTACAGCAGAGCTGTGATGGAAAGATTGATTTACTGAAAGCCTCCCCAGGACCACAGAATGATAACACTGCATGTGTCCTCTAATCTTGATTACGTGGAACCTGTAAGGATGGCCTCATGGTAGGGAATCACGCTTGTGAGTCATTTAAAGACAAGAGTTAAAATATTTTGACCAGCCTCGGGGAAGGCACTTGGAATGCATTGTGATCTATGGTCTTAATTCCACAAGGACCTACCAGTGGTTTATTTTGGCAGAAGATGACACAGTGTCCTTTTCCACTTAGTGTCTCTGAGAAACATTTCACCTAGGCAAGACAACCAAGCCTGGGTGATGTGTTGCCAGTGGGATAATATGTACAAGGATTTGGAATCCTCTGTTCTATGCATCGCCAGTAGTAATTCTGAGAAGAATTGAACTGCTAGTGCTGGTAATAATGGTTATGGGAGGAGTGAGGGGATTGCCTATTTATTGCTCATCAAGCTATCTGTTTCCAATTTTGACAATAAAACAGCAACAGAGGGAAAGAAGAGAGAAGCCACAGGCTCTGAGCACCTATTGCCTACCAGGCTCAGTATGAGTGTTTTTACTTAAGTTAGTTTATTTCATTCTGGTAACCTCACTGAGGAAGAAGTATTGTCATCACCACTTTAGAGACACAAAAACTATGACTCTGAGTTCCCTGAGGTCTCCCAGATAGTAAGTTAATAAGCTGTCTGGATCCAAATTTAAACTCTACTCTCAATTTTACTGCTGAGTTTCCAGCTTTGGGCCTCACCCTGGCAAGCCTGAATTACATTACGGGTTAGGAAAGCATAAAAAAGTTATTTTTTTTTTCACTCTCAGCTTGCCTGATGGTTGAGGGAGAGTGGTGATATGGTTTGATCAATCCTGAACTTCAGCTACGGCTTTCCAGGTTGGTTCAGTGGTAAGGAACCCACCTGCCAATACTTCCTGATCTGTGGGTCAAGAAGATCCTCTGGAGAAAGACATGGCAACCCACTGCAGTTTTCTTGCTTGGAAAATCCCATGGGTAGAGGAACCTGGCAGGCTAAAGTCCATGGGGTCACAAAGAGTTGGATACGATTTATCAATTAAACAGCAACTTAGGCTAAGGTAAGCACCTGAGCCAGTTTGCCCAAAGAAGATAAAAGACTGCCACTGGCAAGACAACACTGAAATCTTTTTGCAGCCTTTTCTCTGAACATTCTCTCTTTTAGGCAAATTGGTGCTATTTCTGGGGCAGGCAGGAGCAAGCAATCATCACAGCCTTCTAGAGACATCCTTGGTGTAGCTGCCCAGGGCCCCCTTGCTGTTTTGAGGCCACTCCTCCCTCTTCCCCAAATTACCACTGCCTGCTTGTGAGTAGCCAGCAGTGAGTCTGCAAACAAGAGTCTTGGAGGGGGCATCCCCTGGTCCACCAGAAGACCTGCTAGCGGGCTCAACACTCGCCAAAACCATGCTGGAAGGATGAAGCCAGAGGCCTGTTCAGTGTCTATTTGTCATTAGTAAGAGGCCCTTCCTGTGTGGTTGGCCTTGGATCCAGCACTGAAGGGCCCGGAGTAGAGTGTCCGGTCCCCTGGAGGCAGGAGGCTCACAGGAGTTGGATAAGACACACTGGTCTTCGTGGTGTCACTTGGCTGCCAGCAGGGTGGGCCGCCTAGGACTACACCCCACCTCCACCTTCCCCTGCCTGTCCAAAATGTTGAACAGACTGGAGGGAAACTTAGGAGGCAGAGTGCAGCCGCGCCGAGACAGCACCTCGAGCTGAACAGTCTCCCTCCCTCCTAGTTTCCTAAGGTTTTGGAGCAGTTGATTTCCCATGGAAACAAGCAGAAATCTGTTTTAATCATCGGGCATTTTTAGTTTCCTAATTTGTATGGGAACCTGGAGATACTGACATATGGTACATTCATCGTCCCGGAAAGCTACAGCTGAAAGAAAAATAGTTAAAGCCAGTCTTAAAACTGGAACGTTTCTTCATATGCCTTCAAATGACTTTACTTAAGCAGAGTCTGTCAACAGTGCTGCCAAAAGATTTGGTTCTGTTTCAGCTCAGCCCTTCTAGTAGGATTTGCATTTGAACCTTGGTGAGTGCCTCCCCCACAGTATAGCCCAGCCAGCCAGCTCTTATGGTTGGATGAGGAGTCCCCCTTCTCAGCTGCTAAATCAGATTTTTAAAAATATAATTTTATGTATTTAATTTTTGGCTGTGCAGGGTCTTCGTTGCTGCTGGGTTTTTCTCTAGTTGTGGCCAGCAGGGGCAACTCTCTTGTGGTGCACAGGCTTTTCATGGTGGTGGCTTGTCTTGTTGGCAGAGCATGGGCTCTTGGGCACATGGGCTTCACGAGCTGTGACTCATGGGCTTCGTTGCTCCACGGCATGTGGGATCTTCCTGGATCAGGGATTGAACCTGTGTCTCCTGCATTGGCAGGCAGATTCTTTGCCACTGAGTCACCAGGAAAGCCCCGAACAAGGTTGAGAGAGTGCATTGACCTCTGGCTGAGTTCTAATCCTGAACCTTGCACATACTAGTCCTGTGATCTTGGGCTAAAACTGAGCTTCTCTCTGCTTCATTATCCTCCTCTGAGGATTTCATTCAATCATTTAACAAATATTTATGGAACATCTACTTTGTGGCAGGCATTGTTTTAAGAACTGGGAAGATAGCAGTGAATAAAATAAGGTCTCCACCTTTGTGGGGTTTAGATTCTCTTGGAGGGATATAAACACTAAAGCAAATGAGTAGAAGGTTAAATATGCTGGTGATAAAGGTTATGGAGCAAAATAAAGCAGGGGAAGGGAGTAATTGGGAAGGGCAATTACAAATTTAAAATATGTGGGTCATGGAAGAACTCACTGAAAAGGAGGCAGCTGAGGAAAGGCTTGAAGGAGGTGTGAGAATGAGCCACATGGATATCCAGTATCTAAGGAAGAGCATTTGGGTGGAGGCCTTGAAATGGGAGATTACCTGCTGCTGTTGAGGAATAGCAAGAAGTCCAGTCCCTGCCCCTCCACCTCCCCAAGCCCCCAGTGCTTTGTTAGAGCAGCTCAAATAGACTACAGTTCTGGTGGGAGGATAAAACAGTTCTGGTGGCAAAAGGAAGGGATTTTCCTCTCTTGCTTTGTATTTTTGTGAGCCTGGCATGTGACTGCAGAAACATGGTGTCAGTCAGGCTCAGATATTGCTTGTTCTTTTGCTTTATATAGCAAGCAGTTATGCAGTTGCTATTTCTGTACATGTTGAAAATAGGATCTCAAACTGTCTTTATGGCGTAACCACTTGGAACAGCACACTGCCCTGCAAGTCCCCTGCTTCACCTGTTCTCAGCGCCTGCAGGTAGAAACACAGCCCAATCAGAGCCACTGAGGATGATCCAAACACAAAGCTTCTGCTTGTGCGGGTTGGTCATCCTAATAGCTGCACCTTAAAATATTATCTTTCTTGGATTTTATGTTAAAAATTTCTATGATGGGGGAGTTCCCTAGTCGTTCAGTGGTTAGGACACCAAACTTCTCTTGCCGGGGGCATGGGTTCCAGTCCTGGTTGGGGAACTAAGATCCTGCAAGACATATGGCAGGGCCAAAAAAAAAAGTCTGTAATTGAAAAGCGTAAAATGCTGGAGGAGGAGGAGTGGCACAAATTTATGGCAGAAGACCTTCTAGGAAGATCTATGAAATGGCATACATAGGAAATAAAAACAAGGAAAACTATCTTGAAAAACACAGGACTCTTTTAAGTTACAGAATAAATGGGACCTTAACATATTTCAGTTTATAAAAATGACTTCCTGTACTTTTGCTGACTTGCACTTATTTCTAACTTACAAAATTCCTCCTTGACTCCAAGATGTTAATGTTGGTATTTAGTGAGAATGAATACTTATAAGAAATTCTGTTCTAAGCACTTAAATATATTAATTCATTTAATCCTTATAATAGTCCAATGCCCCTTGTCATAACCTACAACAGGTTTGACCTCTAAAAACAAATAAAAATACCAGAATAAAATGCTGGTTACCAGAGGACTATTGGTAGGGGTATAAGACTGATAGTGTTTAAGGGTACCAACTTGTAATGAGTAATTATAAGTAATTGAGGTCTAATGTACAGTATAATATAGATGATAATACTATAAGTATGTAATGTGATAAATATCACCTTAAATTTACACAATGTTACCTGTCAAACTTATCCAATAAAAAAGAAACATTAAAAATGCTTTAGTAGGTTTGAATCTCAGCTCTGTCACTTGCTAATTAGGAAACTCTGTGAGACTCAACTTTCTACTATGTAAAATATGAGTAATAATGACTCAGTTCACAAGAATGTTGTGAAATTAACTTGATGTAGTGTGTGAAATATGCACATAATAGTGCATGACACAGTGAGCTCTCCATTAACATTACTCCTATTACTGGTGACAAATGGTTTCTTTGTACACCTTGAGGTGAGAGGTTATAGATGTTCTACAGCAAAGAGGCCACAGAAATTAAAATCTCTTCTTATAGCCTTTAATAGGCTATTATTAGACAGTAGTTTTCAGCTTCAAAAACCACAATTTCCCCTATCCATATATTAGAAAGTTTTGGAGTTTATGCTAACCTTCAGGGCATTGGAGAACTCTTTCTAGAATATCCAAATCAAGAAAGTATTCCCATATCACTGACATTTTTAAAGTAATTTAAAAATAGTTATTACATGCACATGATGCAAAACTAAATAAAAGAAAATACAGAAAGATATGCAGAGAAAAGGGTCTACAGTGTTACCTTTTTTGTGTATATATCCACCAGAGATATTGTGAATATCCAAGCTTATACACTCTCTTTCAAATATTCAGTCAGCATATATATTTAATAAAGTCTATTGTTTTTACTGAGATACAGTATTGATGGGTTTCCCTGAGCACAGTAGCTGCTGACTTTGTTGGTGATCATCTCACCAAAAGCCCTGGAGAGGTGTCAATAATCAGGTGAAAGAAGCGAGCAGGGATAACCCAAGAGCTCCAGGAAGGAGGGTGAAGCTGGTGAGTGGCCCTGGCTGACCGATGCAGCTCTCAGAATTTTAAATGTTCTGTCTTATTGACTTTTCCCAACCAGGTTGTCTCTCCCATTTTGCACATGAGAAAATGGAGATGTGGAAAGGTTAAGTGACTTGACAAAGGTAACACAGAAAGTCGGGGAAGCAGGCTTCAAACTTAAGTTTGGCTGGTTTTAAAGCCCTAAGCCCAAGGACTTCCACCCTATGGGCAGGACAGATGGATCAGGTGCCCAGGAAAGTAGGAGGAGCTGGATTGCCAGTTGTTTTAAATGTGGTGGGGGTGGCGATGGGGAGGAGGTGAAATATGAAAAACCTAACGATTAGAAAAACAACACACGATAGGTGGAGACCATAGTCAACAACCCTTTGCTGCCTCAGCATCTCTTCAGACATGTGAACATTAAATGCTCACTGAGATGAGCACTAACTCACACACCTAATGTGTAATGGTGATGCTTCGCTGGGGAAGACAGATGGTTTAGCCTCAGTGTTCCCTTAGTCTGTCCCAGAACCCTTACTTCAGAGGCTGAGTGGAAATCTGTTATCATCACTTGAGCACATAATCAAGACTCTTGTGAATGAAAACTTCTGAAAAAAAAAAATTAGATGGTGGTGGTGTTGTCTTAGTCTGTTTGGACTACTGTCACAAAATATCACAGATTGGGTGGCTTAAACAACAGTCTTTCTCACAGTTCCAGAGGCTGGAAGTCCAAGGTCAACATTTAGTTCTTGATGAGGGCCCTCTTCCTGGCTTGTAGACAGATGAATTAAGATGGGGAGAGGAGGATACAAAATTAATACACAGAAATCACTAGCATTCCTATATACCAACAATGAAAAATCACAAAGAGAAATTAAGGAATCAATCCCATTCACTATTGCAACAAAAAAGAATAAAATATCTAGGAATAAATCTACCTAAGGAGACAAAAGAATAGTATAGAGAAAATTATAAGATACTGATAAAAGAAATCAAAGATGACATAAACAGATGGAGAGGTATTCCATGCTCCTGGGTAGGAAGAATCAATATTGTGAAAATGACTGTCCTACCAAATGTAATCTACAGATTCAATGTGATCCCTATCAAATTACCCATGATACTTTTTACAGAACTAGACAAAAAAATTTCACAAATTTCACAAAATTTCACAATTCATATGGAAACACAAAAGACCCTGAATAGCCAAAGCAGTCTTGAGAAAGAAGAATGAAGCTGGTCCTTCATTCTTCAGGAAGGACATTCTCCTGAAGGACATCCTTCAGGAAGTCAACCTTCCTGACTTCAGCTTATACTACGAAGCTACAGTCATCAAGACAGTATGGTACTGGCATAAAAACAGAAATATAGACCAATGGAACAAGATAGAAAGCCCAGAAACCTTATTTTTTACAAAAGAAGCAAGAATATACAATGGGGCAAAGACAGCCTCTTCAATAAATGGTGCTGGGAAAACTGGACAGCTACATGTAAAAGAATGAAATTAGAACACTTCCTAACACCATACACAAAGATAAGCTCAAAATGTATTCAAGACCTAAATGTAAGACCAGAAACTATAAAATTCTTAGAGAAAAATATAGGCAGAATTCTCAATGACTCAAAGCAAGATCCTCTATGACCCACTGCCTAGAGTAATAGAAATAAAAACAAAAGTAAACAAGTGGGACCTGATTAAACTTAAAAGCTTTCGCACAGCAAAGGAAACTATAAGCAAGATGAAAAGACAGCCCTCAGAATGGGAGGAAATAATAGCAAATGAAATAACTGACAAAGGGTTAATTTCCAAAATATACAAGCAGCTCATTCAACTCAATACCAGAAAAATAACCCAATCAAAAAGTGGGAAAAAGACCTCAACAGACACTTCCTCAAAGAAGACATACAGATGGCTAACAAGCACATGAAAAGATGCTCAACATTGCTCACTATTAGAAAAATGCAAATCAAAAACTACAATGAGATATCACCTCACACCAGTCAGAATGGCCCTCATCAAAAAGTCTACAAGCAATAAATGCTGGAGAGGGTATGGAGAAAAGGGAACGCTCTTGCACTGTTAGTGGGAATGTAAATTGATGCAGCCGCTATGGAAGAAGACATGGAGATTTTTTTAAAAACTAGGAATAAAACCACCATATGACCCAGCAATCCCACTCCTAGGCATACACCCTCAGGAAACTAAAATTGAAAAAGACAAACATACCCCAGTGTTCATTGCAGGAATATTTACAATAGCTAGAACATGGAAGCAACCTAGATGTCCATTGACAGATGAATGGATAAAGAAGTTGTGGTACATATACACAATGGAATATTACTTAGCCATATAAAGGAAGACATCTGAGTCAGTTCTAATGAGGTGGGTGAACACAGAGCCTATTATACAGAGTGAAGTAAGTCAGAAAGAGAAAGATAAATATCATATACTAATGCATATATATGGAATCTAGAAAGATGGTAGCAAAGAATTTATTTGTAGGGCAGCAATGGAGAAACCAGAGAAGGCAATGGCAGCCCACTCCAGTACCCTTGCCTGGAAAATCCCATGGATGGAGGAGCCTGGTGGGCTGCAGTCAATGGGATCTCTAAGAGCTGGACACGACTGAGTGTCTTCACTTTCATTTTTCACTTTCATGCATTGGAGAAGGAAATGGCAACCCACTCCAGTGTTCTTGTCTGGAGAATCCCAGGGACGGGGGAGCCTGGTGGGCTGCCATCTACGGAGTCGCAC
Organism: Oryx dammah; assembly: GCF_014754425.2. Lineage (NCBI taxonomy): Eukaryota > Metazoa > Chordata > Mammalia > Artiodactyla > Bovidae > Oryx > Oryx dammah. Next base: position 52,025,262 of record NW_024070212.1, read on the forward strand.
AGAGTTGGACACGACAGAAGCGACTTAGCAGCAGCAGCAGCAATGGAGAAACAGACAAAGAAAACAGACTTATGGACATGGGGAGAGGGAAGGAGAGGGTGAGATGTATGGAGAGAGTAATATGGAAACTTACATTACCATATATCAAATAGAGAGCCAATGGGAATTTGCTGTATGTCCCTGGGAACTCAAACAGGGGCTCTGTATCAACCTAGAGAAGTGGGATGGGAGGGAGATGGGAGGGAGGTTCAAGAGGGAGTGGATATATGTGTATCTATGGCTGATTCATGCTGAGGTTTGACAGAAAACAACAAAATTCTGTAAAGCAATTACACATCAATTAAAAAATTAATTAAAAAAAAAAGAGGGAGATGGGCAGTGGGAGAGAAGAGAGAGCTCCAGGCTCTCTCTTCTTATAAGGACACTAATCCTATCCTATAGGCTTCACCCTCATGACCTCACCTAAATCTAATTATTGCCCAAGGCCCCACCTCCTAACATGATCACATTGGGAGTTAGGGTTTCAACATATACATTTTGGGGACACATTTACATTCAGCCCATAATATTAACAATGACAAAATAATGCTAATGCTAAACGCTTAGAGTTTGACAGTTGGCAAATATATTTCACATAAACCAGCTCATTTGCACCTCACAAGTTAGTTTTGATACCAAACAGGCTGCTACAGGGGCTCCTGAACACAAAGCCTTTCTGCGTCTCCCATTTCTTTGATTACAGGAAATAACTTTTATTCAGCCTCCATGACCTTCCTGAGTCCCAGTGGGCAGATTCAAGCCGTTGTTAATTAGGGAAGGGAGGGTAGTCGAGACTAGGGATAAACAGTCAAGAGAAACAAGGTCCTGTTTCCCCATCAATGGATACACACAACAATGTCTGAGCTGTTTTGCAGATACTGAAACCCCTCCAGGTAGAAGTTACAATTAACCTTGGTATGCTGCCCATAAACATGTAGACCCCAGAGCAATTGAAACCTGAAGGTTGATGATGCAGACTCCTCCTTACCTCACTACCAACACATCAGAAGAGTGACCACGAGCTGATCACAAGCCCTTTTTGAAGCATTACCATAAAACTTCTCACTGTCCTTTCCATGTGGGGGACACATAGTTTTCTGAGGCAGGCACCTGCTGTATTCCCCTTTGCCTGGCAAAGTCATAAAACTATCTTTCTCTAATTCACTCTTGTCTCTGAGGTTTGATTCGGCACTGGTGTGCAGAGAAGTTGAGCTTTTGGCATCAGTTTTTATATTCCTTCTTTTATGGTGAGGAAGCTGAGTTGAGGAGGATTCAGTAATTTCCCCAAGGCCACACCACTAGTAAGCGGCAGTGGCAGGGTGCAAATTCAGGTCTTAATTCCAAATCCCGTGTTCTTTCAGCTGCCTGAGAAACCAGCCCAATCTGCCCGAGGATTAACAACAGCGACGATGAAGTAGGAACAACTGATGTTTATTTATTGCCCGACTAAGTGTCACTCAGGCGTCCCTGGTGGTTCAGACGGTAGAGTCCGCCCGCAATACAGGAGAACTGGTTTGATCCCAAGGTCGGGAAGATCTGGAGAAGCGAATGGCTACCCACTCCAGTTTTCTTTCCTGGGATATCCCGTGGACAGAGGAGCCTGGCGGGCTACAGTCCACAGGGTTGCGAAGAGTTGGACATGACTGAGCAACTAACACACACACACACACGCACACACACGCGTCATTCTCTTTGACAACGTTATCTACCAGGACAGGTACAATTATTCTATTTTACATCCCTGAGAAAATCTAAAATTATCAGGACTGAGTCATTTTCCAGGAGCACACAGCTACGACATGACAGAAAAAGTATTTGAACCAGGTCTGGTTGAACCTAAAGATTATGTTCTTATTAAATGTTCTGCACTAGTGGCCTTTGAAATGCTCTTTGGAAAACAGTATGTAAGAGGAAAATATTCTGTTAGACATATTTATGGAGATTTTAGTCAGAAATGAATTTCTTGCCCTTTAAAGGCACTGGAGTCCTACAATGTCCTCTATTGAAAGTCCTATTTTTTAGGCACTGCAGATGGAGGACAGATGTTTCTTTATGCTCTGAAAGGTCCACTCTATGTCACTGACCATAATGAGATTGTATCTTGTTCTGAATGTTTCAGAAAAATGGCATCGGACAGATCACTCCAAATGAACGCCAAATCAAAGGAGGGACTGCATAGATTTGATGAAAACAACAACAGGATGTTAGTCAGTGGTTTAGGCAGAAACTTTTCACTGTAAAGTTCATCCTGAACCACACAGACATTTTCAGAGGCGCTCTACCCTAAGATTCAGCCTGAAGACAGAGAAATGCATTTATGTCTGATGGAGACTTATGGGATGGGGTGGGGAGAGGTCCCACAGGTCAGAGTAGTGCTTGCTGAACTTTCTTTCACTATGATACAGAATTACAGGTAGAATAAAGGCCCTAAGGCAGTAGAGAGCAAGTGAAAGTTTTGCTGTGACTTGAGTATGACTATTTAGATAAACAGATGATTTCTGTGAATTCAACAGTCATGCTTTAGTGCCTGAGCATATTTTAACTGCCCATTTGGGAAGAATGATTAGACCTTTAAGATAATACTTAAGATCATATTTCACAGTCTTTGTTGTGTTTTGGAGTCACGATTGCAACCTGTGAAAGTTTTTCAGGGCCAATACACAAGTACACTTATGTTTTGACCACACTGATCCCCAGATTAGGAAACCATTTGCATTCCAGAGAGAATCAGAGCTTGAAATTGCCTTTATAGTCACATACCTCAATGCTCCTCGTTTTACTGAAGAGGAAACTGAAGTAGGCATAGTCAGGGTTAGTGACAGGCTGGAGTCACTTAACAAGCTAGGAGAATGTTCCCTGAAGACCTAAAGGATGTTAGTTCAAGATGGTGTTTGCAGATTTGATTGAGTTTCTGCATAGTATCTAAGAATACAAACTTTGAAATCAGATCTGGATTCTAAGCCAGATTTGTTTACCAGCGGTATGAGTTTTTACAGAAACATGTAACATTCTCAAGCTTCAGTTCTCTCATCTGTAGGATGAGCATAAGGTTTTCATACCATAAGCTCATCATTCCCATTATACCCTCAAAGTCTGCACCCAAAGTTCTACTTCCTCATGTTGTTCACGTGCCTGCAAGCCTTCAAAGGCTTATCGTATTCACAGTCTGTCCACCAAAAGTACTCACGAGCAGTTTCTGGCACGTGTACTTCTTGGGCTTTCTGGCTGACCCCCTGGTCCTGCGATGAGGTTTGCCAATGCCTAAACTTCTGCTTTTCATTCATTCTGTACCTACAATGTACTAGGCACTCTACTAGTTGAAAGGGAAAGAAAGATTAACAAGATTTGGTTTCGGTTGTCAGTTTAGAGAGGAGGAAATCTATAAATAACTTCACTACATTTTTATAAAGTTTAAGAATAAAAGCACTGAACTGTAACTTGAGGGAAGGAAGGTGGTCAGAGACAAAATATTTTGTCTTAATCTTGAAAAATGAATGCAGGTTTGAGAAGCTGATCGCTAGGTAGATAAAGAGGTAGGGAGATAGATCAGTTGCTCAGTTGTGTCCCACTGTTTGAGACCCCATGGACTGTAGCACACCAGGCTTCCCTGTCCATCACCAACTCCCAGAGCTTGTTCAAACTCATGTCAATTGAGTCGGTGATGCTATCCAGCCATCTCATCCTCTGTCATCCCCTTCTCCTGCCTTCAATCTTTCCCAGCCTCAGGGTCTTTTCCAGTGAGTCAGTTCTTCTCATCAGGTGGCCAAAGTACTGGAGTTTCAGCTTCAACATCAGTCCTTTCAATGAATATTCAGGACTGATTTCCTTTAGGATTGACTGGTTTGATCTCCTTGCAGTCCAAGAGAATCTTAAGAGTCCTCAACACCACAGTTCAAAAGCACTTCTTCTGTGCTCAGCTTTCTTTATAGTCCGACTCTCACATCCATACATGACAACTGGAAAAACCATAGCTTTGACTCTGTGGACCTTTGTTGGCAAAGTAATGTCTCTGCTTTTTAATATGCTGTCTAGGTTTGTCATAGCTTTACTTCCAAGGAGCAAGCGTCTTTTAATTTCATGGCTGCGGTCACCATCTGCAGTGATTTTGGAGCACAAGAAAATAAAGTCTCTCACTGTTTCCATTGTTTCCTCATCTATTTGCCATGAAGTGATGGGACCGGATGCCATGATCTTAGTTTTCTGAATGTTGATTTTAAGCCAACTTTTTCACTCTCCTCTTTCACTTTCATCTAGAGGCGCTTTTGTTCCTCTTTGCTTTCTGTCATAAGGGTTGTGTCACCTGCATATCTGAGGTCGTTGATATTTCTCCCAGCAATCTTGATTCCAGCTTGTGCTTCATCCAGCCTGGCATTTTGCATGGTGTATTCTGCATATAAGTTAAATAAGCAGGGTTACGATATACAGCCTTGATGTACTCCTTTCCTGATTTGGAACCAGTACATTGTTCCATGTCCAGTTCTACCTGTTGCTTCTTGACCTGCACACAGATTTCTCAAGGGGCAGGTAAGGTGGTCTGATAGCCCCATCTCTTTAAACAGTAGGTAGATGATAGATAATCTTCCAAATGTATATTGGAGGAAGGGGCCTCTGAGTGAGAGCACAGGGTGGGGAAAGGCATGGAGGCTTGGGAAGGCCTGGCCCTGTGGACTGCCGTGCCGTTCCCTGCCATTCCTGCGGTGGGCCTATAGGAAGGCATGTGGGAAGTCCAGCACTGCCCTGAGGGTTTGGCTGCTGGCCAGAAGCAAATCACTGGGGTCAGGTCACAGTGCTGCTTTGTTAAATCTCACAGTGTACTAGAGGGCAAGAATATGAACATTTCCAGTGAGTCACATGTAAAAGACTGCGTCTCTTTCTCAAGGTACTGAGGTGGGAGGCTGGAAGAGGCGGCTCCTGTCATTCTGGGTGACAGAGTGAAAAGTCAGCATGGTTACATTTCTGCTGCTAATGCCATTCCAGTCGTGGAGTCGGATTTCATTTCCTCAGCCTTCTTCTCTCTATAGCTACAAGAGACAAGACTTCCACCTTTAATCACACAATCTGACTGAGGAAGAACAGACAAGTGTGACTGTGGTACATGGTCTCAGAGAAGGCTCTGCCTGCCCTGTTCACAGCAGTGCCCTGCATGGTGGTGGGTACATGCTTGGTACCAACAGGGAACCCTCTGCCTTCCTTTGCATCGTAATGCGGTTACCTGATTGATCCCTGATATCAGGTAACTGATATTCTCCTGGTTACGTGATTGCTCCCAGGGAGATGTGGGTGCTGTCCAGGGCACAGCTGGTTTTCTCAGCCATCTCTTGGCTGTCTGTCCTCTTCATATGAGCAGAGAGAAAAGAGGGAGGAAAGAAAGGGGCTGTGTGCTCCCAATGGATCAGGTTCTCCTTTTTCTGGTCTGACGTACTTTTCTATTTCAGAGGAGAACATCCCCTCCACGTGTGGGCCAGTCCGATCGGCAGACATTCACGGAGAATCTCAAAGCCCCGTGCTGACGCTTCAGGCAGACATGGGTGCTGTCCACATCAGATTTACAGTCTAGTCAGGAACACAGATGTTAAACAAGTCGTAGTTACCAAGGGGATGGCTACCTCAAGTGGAGTGCCAGTCTCTATGAGAACGCAAAACAGGGAGCCTGAATGTGGACCTGGTCAGGCAGCTGCTATGCTGGGGAAGTGACCACTAAACCCAAGAAATGGAGGAACTCAAGTCAGTTAGACAAATGGAACATGAAATACATGTGTAAAGATAAAGATGAGGAAGAATACATTTTAAAAGATTTTCTACCATCTGTCTTTGGGAGGAAAACTCATGACCACTAACATGTAGTGAACACTCACTGGGGTTCAACATGATGCTAAGCATTGTACTTAATCTCCTGGAATCCTCCTGAGACCAAGGGTGGTCTGTTTTCATGAGGCTGTTTGTCTTGTCCTTATTGATCCCACTGTATCATCAATACCTAAGGCAGTCCCTGTGTGGGAGCAGGCACTAAATATTTGTAGGATAGAATCTACACTTTACAGATGAGGAAACTGAGGCTCAGAGAGGTAAGGTTACCCAGATCTCACTGGTAGAGATAAGACTCCAACCCAGAGTGCAGCCGGCTGACAGCCCAGCTCTAAGGCAAGGGGTTTGCTTTCTCCTCTTCTAAACACAGCAGAGTTCACACCTAGGCCTGTACCAGTCTTCAGCTGGGTACCAGGGTACAAACTAGGTGCACAACACACAGCTCCAGGACTGCCAATCATGGGTCAGATCAGCCAGACGAGTCTGCCCTTGGCGCTGGCACCCTGCCGGGGCTGTACCCTTAAAGCAGGAAGAAGCTGACACCTCTCAGCACGCCCAAGCCTGGAAGCGTGTCTCTGCAGCTGGAGCCTGTTAGCTGATGGAACACGTAGGCCCAGAGCCCCATGAAACAGAAACCAAAGAACTGAAAACTTGGAGGCAGCAGTTGGTCTCAGGTTAGACTCTGGGCTGGACATTAGTGGTGATGGATCAGCCTTGGATTTCATGCTCTGGTGTTAAAAACCCACGAGGGTCAAGTACCTCCCAGGTCACCTTTTTACCCGTGCCACCCAAGGTCTTTTCTCCTTACAGAGAACTGTAACCTGAGATGACATAGGACCTCCTGGGAATGCGCCTATCTGCCCTGCCCTCCATGGCTCCTTTTTCACCGCACATCTGGTTCTCTTGATGGGAGACTTGGCAGAACAACCCTTTAAAACCAACCCAGCCTCCCTCACCTGCTGTTATGCAGTAGGTTCTTAAGTGAATAAAATACTTGTTCACATTCTATAAAAATGAGTCATTTATAAAGCTAAAATTTAAATGCATGACACGCTTGAGCTCTTAGGAAAATTACTCAATAATAACCCTGATCAACACTTCCCACTTACGGAGCATCTTACGTAGATCAGAATACTGGAGTTGGAAGGCACCCTAGGGAACACCTAAGCTCACCCTTCCATTAGGCTCTATTAGATGGGGACCCTAGCATGCAGGCACCCACAGACCACACTGGAAACGGCAGCAGCAAGGGCCAATACCAAGTCCTAAAAGTCACAAGGATCCCACATTCTCTCCCGCTGCTAGCTGACCCCTGGCATCATCAGCCTGTTCAGACTCCTGAGCCACAGCTCACGCTGAGAAGGGGATTCCCTGTAGCCACTCTGGCCAGGGGCTCAGCTGGGGCCCCTGCTGATTATCTGAGGCAGCACCTGAGCCATTTGGCTCATTTTCAATCTTGGGAAAAAAAAATCTCGGTGGGTGTTTTTTCTAAGCTGGGGGAATTAGACTCATCATTAGAAAGAAAAAGGGAGGCAGGTCAATTTCTTTCATCTTCTAGAAGACTATAAAAGCAGCTAATGTGATGTTGCAGAGTCACTTGGTAAGCCATCTTCTGTTCCTGAGCTTAGCTCGGTGGCTGGGGTGGAAGGTCATCTGGGAGCTGCAGTTCCACTGTGTGAAGGGCCTTGGAGGTGGTTGATCGGGCAGCTCACAGTGGGTCTGCTATGCCCTTGTCTTGAAGGGCAGGTGTTCTGAAGAAACCAAGGGGAAATGCAAAAGTGAACCAAGGCTTCAAGAAGTGGGTTCTTAGAGCCTGAGGTGAGGCTTTCTCCATGTTTAGGGGTATGTGCAGCCAATATGCAGAGCCGGGGGGGGACATCACCAGCTTGGGGTGAGGAACACACCTCCTTATCCAGAGCACAGCAGGGATTCCATAAGGACAGCATCACCTACCCCTCCTCCGCACTCTCCAAAAGTCCACATCAGCAGAACGAATTTAGAATTAATTTAGCCTGAACTGTGATTGATAGTCATTTTGCAAGTCTAAAATGTCTGCCAGCATCTCTGTATAATAAACCAAGATTCTCAGGGAGTTAAACTGTAACAGCAATTCTGTATTAAACCCAAACTGACTGGGAGCCCCATGTGCACCTTGAAGCAAGAATCAAAATATTGACAACTCATTTTTTAACAAGATAAGGTCTTCATCTATCATCTCCCACAGGGTCTGAAACTCAGAATGGCACTGTGTTCCTCTGATGAGAGCACATGTGTTCATAGTTTAGGTTAGGACATTGAAAGAAAAACTCTGCAGTTTCAAAAATAGCCACAAGTTTAAAATTACATTAGTCGTTTGGATGAAATTGTTGTATTTATACTAAAGGGTGTTTGAAGCGATGTGTTTGTGTATATGGATATATCTGTGTGCATATCAATCCTTTCCCAGCATGTCTGCACAGTCTAAAGGACAGAATACTGGATCAGATGCTGAAATCCTAGGCTGTTCTCACACCACCATCACTGCTTGTCACATGATCTTGGCAGTGTGCACTATACAAAAAGCAGTGCTTTGGTGCTAGAGTCTCCAGTTCAAAACCTGGGTCTGTCACATACTAGCTATATAATCTAACATGTCACCTCATGTCATTTTGCCATCCTGGATTGACTTCTCTTTTCTATAAATGGAGACCGTGCCTATCTTAACACATTTTAAACACATTTATAAAGTCTGTGGCCATTGAACTCAAAAGTTCTCAGTAATGATTAATTATTGATGGCTCCTTTCAGAGCCTAGCTGATAAGTGAAGTGGGAATAGGAGCCTCAAGTGCTTTGGGCCCAGCACTGCACTTTGCACAGAAAGTGTTGTCAGGATACAGGACATAGCTAAAATGAATGCAGCTTGTTAGAGAAGGCACAGGACTTGCAGTTAGGGAGGAAGTTTGCATGCTAGTCTTGGCTCTTCCACTGGGCTTTGGTTTTAGACTAGCGGAGCTTCCCAAGTGGCACTAGTGGCAAAGAACCTGCCTGCCAATGCAGGAGGTGGGTTTGATCCCAGGGACGGGACGATCCCCTGGAGGAGGAATGGCAAACCATTCTAGTATTGTTGCCTGGAGAATCCACGGATAGAGGAGCCTGGTGGCTACAGTCCTTAGGATTGCAGAGTTGGACACAACTGAAGTGACTTAAGCACAGCACACTCCAACCTTTTTGGCACCAGAGACTGGTTTCATGGAAGACAATTTTCCCATGAATCAGAAGGATGCAAGCAATGGGGAGTGACTGTAAATACAGTGAAGCTTCACTCACTTGCCCACCACTCACATCCTGCTGGGTGGCCTGGTTTCTAACGTGCCACAGATGGGTACTGGTTCATGGCCTGGGGGTTGGAGACCCCTATTATAGAATCCTGTGCTCCTGAGAAGAGCACAAACGGGGGTATGCAGATTTCGGTGCCACCTCTCTCAGGCAGTGGGCTTGTGATCTTAGACAAGTCACCTAGGTTTTCTTCATCTAAAAAGTCTCCATGGTTTCTTCTGCTGGGAAGTTCTGTGATCCTAGGAGAGGATGGGGGAAATAGTATAGACAGGAAGTAACTCATTGGCTCAGGAGAAGACAAACTAAAATAGATATGGAACAGGAGGAAGCAACAGGCTTAAAGCTACCAAAACGAGACTAGTGAACTCTGAAAAAGCAGAGCATGATCTGTGCGTCTTCAGATACTCAGGTGGGTGAGAGGGTGAAGTGCTCATCCTGGGTGCTGTTTACCTAAATCTCTGTAGAAAGTGCTTTGCAGACCTGTAAGTTAAACTGGATTTCTCTTCTGAACAGTCACAAGATGTTGGGGAAATTCTCATTTTTAGGTTTGCTATCTTATCTGTGAATTGGGAATAACACACCAAATAAGGTTGCTGGATGGACTGAGACAGTACACGTGAAGAACCTACTAGAGTACTCGGCCGGTTGCAGGAGGTGCGTGCTCAGTTGCGTCCAACTCTTTGTGACCCATGGACTGTAGCCTGCCAGGCTTCTGTCCATGGAATTTTCCAGGCAATAATACTGGAGCAGGTTACCATTTCCTTCTCCAGGGGATCTTCCCGACCCAGGGATCGAATCTGTGTCTCCTGCATTGGCAGGCGAATTCTTTACCACCGCACCACCTGGGAATCCGCAGAAGGTAAATGATGTTATTGGTGTATCCCAGTACGATGTTTCCCCCAAGGTGGCAGACTCCAAGCTGTAGAATCAGGGATGAAATGATTAGATTTTTATCTTTCCTCAGTTTGAAGCCATTAATGAGGTCTATAATATATTATTCTGCCCAGGAATCACCAGGCCAGCGAATTTCCCTCAGGCCTCAGAATGCAGATTGAATCAATGTTTTTTCTCTTGGCCTCTTCTTCTTCTGGAGTTCCTTTTTTACAGAGCAGTTACCCAAGACTGGTTCAGTCTATTATGAAAAGGGTGACAGAATCGCTCTTTTCTCAAACCCAAAATGATCTGTGGAGTTTTTTTAGGACATGCCACAGAAGCACGTTAAGACATAGGCACATAAGACAAGGATGTGAATCCTAACCCAGTGTAAGGAAAGACTAGAGGGAAACTCCCTTCAGACAGGTGGCATTTGGTCCCCCCAATGTTCCAACATTTGCCTTGGTACTAACTTACAAAGAACACCAAATATTATTGGAATAATTGATAATAGGTCAGGACCAATTAACTTGGGTTTTCGTATGCAATTCGTTAGGTTACCAGCCTAAGGACTGCAAATTGGTCCTACTTCCATCCAGCACAGTGAATAAGTCTATCATTTGGAATCTGAAATTGTGCCAGGAAACCACTTTGTAGGAAGGGAGAATCCTGATAACTGAAAGACATTTATTTTTTTCAAATGCATCCTATTTTATTCAGCATGTTATATTCAATGTTCCAAATTTATTACTCCTCTTCTGGTAAACCTACAACCTGAGGAACCTGGGAAACCATCCTGTCCCTAGTATAATCCCATTTGCCTCCAGTTCCTAGGTTGCAAGCACGTCGAGCCAGCTGACAGTCATACTCCTCTGGTCACTGTGATTTCAAAGACATTTATTTTGATGACTACAAAGTAAAACATCTCCCTTGATATGATGGGTGTTTAATACTCTCAAAGTTGGGATTTAGTAAAGGGTGATTTATGTAAGCTTGGAATATGTGGTTAGGACAATGCTGAACGGTCCAGTCAGAGACAGAGATACTGAAGGGTGTAGCACCTGAAATCTGGGAAGGGAAAGAGTTGGGTCAAAAGAGAAGGATGCTCTGGAAGGAAAAAAGAGAGGGGAGACCCGGCAGCTGATGGACCTGCTCGTGAGGCCTGGGAGAAGAGACTGTTGGGGTGTTTGATAAAAATACTATGAGGACTTACTTATTTACACTATCTCCCCAATCCCCACCTCTCTCTGCTCAGTCATATTTAAGCTCTACCTCACTTTTTTGTGAGAGTATTGCTTTTGGAGAAGGAAATAATTAGCCTATTTAAGCTTTATGATTTTTACTAGTAGAAAACCAGCTCCCCCATCTTTACCAAATACCTAATAAATGAAAATTCAAAGCACGTTTCAAGGTTGCTGAATTGTTTCCTGCCCAGGCACCCAACATGTTCCGTCTGATCCTGGTGCTGGGCATTGCATAGGGCTTTCTATGTGCATCTCATTGGAGATGGAGTCTCTGAGATTAAGTGAGGGCCACTGAATTCTAAAGATCTTCCCTCGGAAGGCAGGCAAGGAGAAACTAAACAAAAGGGGAAGAAATAGGAACTAGGCAAGCTTCTATTTGATTTATTCTCTTCTCAGCGGCAGAGGGAGGCAGAGAGCAAAAAAATGATGTGCCTGAAGCCCTACACAAACCAACAACAGGCCTGTGTAAAAAGGCACACAAAATGTAAGGTATTTACTATATAAGAAGTAATCTGAAAAGCTCAGTGGCACACATGCTGTTCTACAGAAGTACTGGTATTTAGGAGGCAGGACTTAGAACTCTCATCTGGAGTATAATGAGACGACACAGGGTGAAGAGAGACTTATATTTTCCAAAAAAGAGACTACACATGTTGAAAGATGAGTTTTTTCTGATCCTTCCTTGGCATATAGATATTTTTCTGTAAATATGGGGCTGAGTTGAAGCTCTGGCTTTGTGCCTTTGGATAAACTGCTTTTCTCTGGATCTCAGAGATGAGAGGGACACAGAAAACAAGCTAGGAACCTGAATTTCAGAGAATCCAAACAGGGGCAGAAACCCAGCCATGAGCTGCAGCTCCAGAGCATCAAGCTGTGGCCTCAACAGCATGGCCGCAGCCTCTGCCTGCACAGCCAGGCTCCCTTCACAGCATGTTTGAAAAGTGATTTGCAAAGTGGAAAGGAGTGAACGCAGAGTCACCTTGTTGCCAGGATTGTGGGGGCCGGTGACTGCCTTCTGGGCTGTTAGGACAGGACTCAGCCAAAGTACCTTGCAGTGATGCCTTAGGTCAGGCACTGGTTTCATCTCCTCCACATATTCCCATTCCCAAGGCATTTAGAGGTGAAAGAAAGCCTTGCTTAAAGTACATTTCCAGGGAAAAATAGTGCCATCTAGTTCCCTTCATAACCTGCTTCAGTCTATATCAAGTTCTGCCCTCCAGCAGAGATAAGTTCTTGGTATCTGCTTCCTAATGTGCTCCTGAAACTCTGTGTATGTGACTGAGAGAGGGGAAAGTCTTCTGTCCCAAAGTTCAAACTATTATGTACCTGGTTTACCAGATAATTCCATCTCTTCTCCCTACCTAAACTTCAATATCTCCTGTCTTACTTTTTATTTCATCTGGTCCACGAGGCAGTGTTAGTGCTAAACCAACGGCAAACAGAGAAACAGGAGCCAAGAAGAAGAAAAGGAGCGAGATGGGGTGGTTTGTGAACCAGTCCCAGGGGACGAACACTGCTGGACAGATGAATCAGGAGAGTGACAGACTGCATACCCTCCCACAGTGTATTCTAGGATCAGTCCAACAGCTTTCAGAGCCTTGCGGCCACTGTAGCACAGTTTAAAACCTCATATTACTGTTACGATGGTCATACCACCATTCCTTGGTGGCTCGGTGGTAAAGAATCTGCCAGTGCAGAAGCCACAGGAGACGTGGGTTTGATCCCTGGGTCAGAAAGATCCTCTGCAGGAGGAAATGGCAACCCACTCTAGAATTCTTGCCTCGGAAATCCCTTGGACAGAGGAGCTTGGCGGGCTACAGTCCTTGGGGTTGCAAAGAGTCAGACACAACTTAGCAACTGGAAGACAACTACATAAATCTGAAACCTATCATTTGGTGAACAATATAACTATACAACTGCACAGGGAACCCTGGGAAGAGGAGGGACTCACTTCTGGAACTTGGGCACTGATAAATGTATCCAGGTAAAATTAGTCCAGTCAACTTCCAACACTGAAGCTGTTTTTATTTGCTATTTATTATAAAAATTGAATCTGTATATTACATAAAAGTTATTTTAAAAACAATAAAGTTCACTCAAAAGTACTAAATCTCAGGCAGAGGGATTTAACACCAAAATCCAGATTTACATGGTGAACCTGAGGGCCAAAAGCATTCAGCTCACAACAAAAATCTTACATTTTCTAATAATTCATTACTAGAAGCAAAAACCAATTACGTACATGTTTCAAAATATACGACAAAAACAAAATAACAAATGCTAGCATTCCCTGTGAAGCTAACTACACAAAATGTTTCTTCTCAGAACTGGCCCTTTATTTTGTTGAGTGTGAAACATTTGAAGAGCATGAAAAATATTTAAGCATGAATATTTAGGTTTATACACAGTACATATATGTACAAACACACCCATTCTAATTCTATGCCCCTTTGAATTTTTTAAATTGCATCCTCTCTGTTAAGAGATAACATGTAACATGTAGGAGGCATTCCTAATTGTTTTTCTCAGCCGTAGTGTATTATACAAGTCAAATGCAAAATTTAAATATGAACTCAGTTCAATCAGAAGCCATCTCAACTCAGTACTTTGGCTCTTATAGTCTATGCTAATACTTTAGGTTTTGATGGAACTGTTCATATATTTAAAAAGGTGAAGAAAATGTAGTTCATTACCAAAAGGTACTTAGTAGATAGGTCTCAGTGGATGTCGAAGTGATGGACCAGAGGCAGGAAGACACCAGTTAAATTAGTTTCTTTTCACTGCTTCAGCTTTCAGATACAGCTGAAGAAATTATTACATCCAGGGCATTTTGCAACAGTTATTAGTTTAGGCCATTTCATGTATATAATATCTTCATAATTCAAACCAGGGTACAAAATAACTCCTCCCCAGACCAGACTTCCTCTTGTTTCTAGAAAGAAATAAACACAGATTCTGATGCAATATGCAGTTCCTGAAAACAAAGTGGATTTACAGTTATATTCTCATTCTCTCAGTTATATTGGTATGGATGAAGGATCACTGGATCAGCTCTGAACACTGCAAGGTTGGGTTGAGTAGAACAATTCAATTAGGCATATTATAGGCTTTGGCTTCCCTCCAAATAAATACATGCTCCAGTAGTATTTCAAGTTCTCTAGCACAAATATATTCTGTTACTATATCAATTTAAGGAGGTGGGTGAGCAGAGAGGGAACACAAAATAGCTTATGTGGATGGGATGTTACAAGAAAGTGAAGATGGAAAGAGTATTTGATTAAAAATGTAAGGAAATAAAACGAAACCCACAGAATAATTGTTTGATTATTTTAATGGTTTTGAACCCATCAATATTATGCAATATTTTAATTCAACATACAAAATTTAAACCATGAGACACCTGAAGAACGGAAACAAATATTTCCACTATCGAACAATAATTTTATACAGATAACAGCTCCCCATAGCACATACACTGGAGCTATGCCACAACGATGAGATCTTGGCATCTCTATTTACCCTGTTTAACACAAACGTCTGCTAAGTGACAGTGAAACATGGTGATATCAGGAGAAAATGAAGACGAAGGATGAAGAATGAAAACACCTTATCTGTGTGCCATAGAGATGGACCTTGATGTACACATTAGGGTCAAAACCACTTAGGTTGCTGACCAAGTCTGAGCATTTGGTTTTAATAAGTATTCTTGGGCTTCCCTGGTGACTCTGCTGGTAAAGAATCTGCCTGCAATTGGGAGACCTGGATTTGATCCCTGGGTTGGGAAGATCCCTTAGAGAAGGGAATGGCTACTTGCTTCAGTTTTCTGGCATGGAGAATTCCATGGACTGTACGGTCCATGGGGCTAGAGTCAGACACAACTGAGTGACTTTCATTTTCATTTTTTTCACTTTAATATTATAGCTAAGAGAACAGAGCACTCCATGATTACAAGTAAGGAATAAAAAAGAATTAATATTTTAGCATTAACCTACAACCACTTGCAACTTTGGAAAAATATTACACATATTCAAAATGAATAAATTTTGTACACATAGGGATGTGCATGCAAACTAATCATTGTGTATCTGTGTGTATGTAAATAAAATGCATCTAGTCTAGCATAAGCCGTCAACTTTGTTCTGAATAACATCCATATTTATTTTTTGGAAAATGCACTACACATTCTTGGAAAGCAAGTGTCAACTAGTCTCAAAATTATAATTGAATAAACTTCATTTGCTTCTTTGAAAATCCTCTTCCAAAATGAAGTTCTGCTCCAATATTGCATTAAAGTTGGCAAACACCACAGTTTTGCATGTTAAGTGGTGGTCTCAGAGTTCATGGCATCTGTGTTACATCATTCCCAAAGCTACCTAACACTGGTGTGTAGGATTGAAATAAAAATGTTTACTTGAAAGGAGTCTGCACTAGTAACCACATTCTTGTGTTTGGAAAGCAGCTTACAAAACTCATTATGATAGTAACTTGCTTCCAGAAATGTAGACAGGTGATAAGGAAGTTTAGCTAGTGCCTTTTGCAGGTGAACAGAACCTGGTGACTAGCCAGGAGGGGCTGTGGACTGTCAGGGGAACGGTGTGTGCGTGCTTAGCCGCTCAGTCATGTCCGACTTTTTGCGACCCTGTGGACTGTAGCCTGCTAGGCTCCTCTGTCCATGGCATTCTCCGGGCAAGAATACTGGGGTGGGTTGCCATCTCCTGGGGATCTTCCCAACCCAGGGATCGAACCCATGGCTCCTGCATTGACAGGCGATTCTTTACCACTGTGCCACCTGGGAAACCCCAGGGGAATGGTAGTAAATCTGAAATTTGTTTTGAAAACTTTTCCTTATCAAAAGGGATAGGATTTTTCATACACATTATGAGTAATTAAATGACCCAAAATGAACATATTTCCATGTATCATATTCATGTTCCAAACATAAGATAATCCTATCCAACACTGGAACTGGTACACATCACAATTCTACTGTGCAACACAGATGGGAAACATTAAAATGACAATGCTCTCACATTAGAAAGATTGAAAATAACAAAAAACCTAGATAGAGTCAGAATCTGTTTTCTGAAGTCTAGAAGAAAGTTTCATCAGTTATGCCTGGGTCCCTGAGAGCTTGAATGTTCTGACTAAAGGCAAGTTTTGGTAAGAATTGCATTTTTACATTGTTCCTCCTCATTCAGAATAAACAGCAGTGTTTTAGGCAGCTTTTGGTGTTTTATGTTTTTTATACCTATTACTCAAATTTTATTTGATGTGAACAGTTCTTTCCTCTGAATGTCAGCTCAAAGGTGTGTGGCAGGTGAGGGAAGCTACATTTGGCCATAATTTAAAAACTCATTTTCATCCTTCTGGAAGGGACAAAGCAAGGGAAAAAACATACCATACATCACAATTCCATGTTTACAGTACTCTTTACCCATAGTGTTTTCCAGTTTTATCGAGGTTCAGTTAATAGATTATTTCATAGTTTGAAATGGCATCACAATGCCTAGACACAGAGAAAAACACATCGAAAATGTACATTTCCCCAAAATGAGTCAGTCAGCTTTATTCATTTTACAATATGCATGATAATAAAAAGCCAAACACAAAACTCTTTATTGAAAAAAAAGAGAAAAATGTATTCCAGAAAAGTTAGACAAAGACATGAGATGAATTTCAGTTAATTAGATCTATTTCTTTGTGAGCTTTGAGAACCCATATTAAACAATGAATAGAGGCTGAATGTTTCACATTATAATCCTATCTAGAGATCATGCAGATGGAGAAGAAAGTATTTTGTTTAACTTTTACTTAATTTCTACAGAGCTGAAAATCAGTTTTATAGATCCAAATCTGTACCTCTCCCCTCCATCCGAGTTTTTGAAGTAATTAAGAATGGTTACCCGTACAATAGCACAGCAACTAGGGAAGAGAGAGGTAGATGATGTGGCCATCCTCTTGGAAGGAAACCCCCAAATATTTTAGGGCATGAAACACAAGGCTTTTGTTATCCAGAAATAATTAGCTGCAGACTACAAAAACATTTTGGAGCCAAGTGCGCACAAACGTGAGACTCATAAGCAGCCGAAACCATGTATATTAATAGTAAGTTCTTAAAGAAAAGGATGTGTTCTCTGTACCTTACAAAAACTATTCTCACAGATTTTGCATCCAAGATTACACAATAGAAAATATTTATATGTTTTACATTTGATATAAAAATTAGTAGCAAATAAAAAAGGCTCTGATGATATACAAGAAGAAATTGCAGAGGATACATTAAAATTTCAGGATGGCCCGAGGATGACTTGTCCTAAATACCCTGCTCCTGTTCTGTGCAAAGGCCACAGGCAGGCACTTTCTCAGGGTTCATCACTGTTGTTAAGAGAAAACCAGATGAAGGAAGACTCAAACAAGCTGGGGCAGGAAGTAAAAATTAAGCCAAGGAGGAACTCTGCCAAGCACAATGCATCCTGCCTAAAAGTATTTAAGAACATAAATCAAAGACAGTGCTGAGTGTACCTCAAGGGAATTTATGTTGATGAGTTTATGGCCTAGGTGATAAATATCAAAACAGGAAGTCAGTTAAAACAAGTATGCAAGTAAGTTATCTCATCTTCAAAAGATAAAAACTGCAGTGTAGAGATTCAATAATTTCATGGCCCCATTCTACCCTTTAAGTGTACACTTCTCATATCTCCATAAGTTAAAGATCAATTATTCACAAAACTTTGTTTCAGTGTTAATACTTTTTACTTGTTTAATTTAGACACTGAGTTGCCTTATAATAATAAGACATTTGGTTATAGTTAGTGATAATTATCCATTGTTCATCTTTATAACTTAGGAAATTTTAGTTCTCATTTAAAGCCCTGGAATGTACTTTTAAAAATTATTCTCTCTTTAGGTCAACATTTATCCAGGCATGTTTGCAAACGTTCTGTTACAGGGGGAGGAAGAGTACTGAGCAAATTCTCCTCAACAATCAGACAGCTCCGTTTTAGGGACTGACACCCTTCCAGTTCAGGAGGAAGTGTTTCCAGGTAATTACCGATGAGCTCCAGATGAGTAAGGTTCGACAGCTCACCCACGTGAGGCGACAAGCTCATCAGGCTATTTTTCCCCAAGAGTAAACACTGCAGCTTTTTGCACTGAAACAGCCCATCTGGAAGCATCTCAATCTGGAAAGGGAAAAAAAAGAAGCCAGTAAAACTGGTTTTTGAGGGCCTATTATACTACAAGTATTTATTTATACCCCTACCTTTCCCCCAAAACATTTCCAGACATTTTAAAGAGGTACATAAAACATTGATGATACATTTGAAGTAGATGGGAAACTTACAGGAAAAATAAGGATGTTCTGGAATCAGGACTGAGGCCACCAAGAACTTCAAAACCCCTGCTGTATATGGGTGGGCAACAGATTAGCTCTAGCAAAGCAATTCTCAACTCTCAAAGGAAACCTATCAGTTACATACTCATTTACAAACCAGTAACTCAGGAGAAGCAAATCAATCTCAACAGTCCTCAAAAAGAGTTTACTATGTGAGGTCAAAACCAAGACACGAAGCTATTTCTTAGGGTTTCACAATATAGACTGAAAACTTCCTTCTGGTTTAAAAATACGCTGACAGTAGCAGAGACAAGAAGATGCGATCGTATAAACGTGTACGTTTCATTCTCCTCTACATGCACACTCATGAGTGTTAACTCTTTTTCTACCTGCTCCTGAGTTTTAAGTCATATGAAACAGAGGAATCATTTGGAATATGATAAATAGCCTGTGACTAGGTCAATGCCTAGAAATGCTCAACTGAATTGGTCCTCTATCTGGTGGGAAGGTTGCATGTGAGTTTCTAAGGGAGCCACAGTGTGTATATGAAATGGGCTTATTGGGGAAAGACACCTAGAGAAAGGTTAGCATACTCAATGTGCTCAGCTCTCATCCTGCCACTGAACTGCCAGTTTGCTCCAGGCCAAGCTGGATTGCACATATACCACTCTCTAATGCTTCACAAATTTATACAGGCCTGGACCAGGCAACTCTGCAACTATGAAACAATGCAGGCTCCCTAGTTCAAGAAGTTGCTTTGTTAGAAAGAGGGATAAAAGGGGCGCTCCAGAGTTCAACTTGCTCCTCTGATGACCTAGTACAACCCCACTGAGCCAGTTCTCTGCAGGAACTTCCAGAGCCTTCCAGAAATATCTCTTTAAAAGAGAAACATCCCCTATACAGTGTAAAAGATAGTCAGACTGCATTAAAAAAAAAAAAGGCTTATGATGGAATCTGTCCCTTCCTCTATCACTCATACATACATTCAGTACCAGATATCCTTGAAAATAAATCTAATAATCACTGCTTCTAAGACTATCATGCAATATAACTCATCATTCTACATCAAAATACTAGGTGGTATAAGCAAAGGAAAATATCTACCCTTTTATTTCATTATTTAAGAATGCAGATACAAAACCATAGATATGTCAATTTCGGCATAGATACGGCAGAAAAATGAGAGAAAAAACAGTAACCTCATTCTGATCAGACATTATCTGCAGCTCAAAAATAGGGTCAGTGACGTACAAGTAGAGGGAATGATCAGTCCTGTGCAATGAATATGCTCAGGGTTGAGAGTGCCTGCTAGCACAAAAGGAATGACTTAGGCAAACAGGCTGAAAGGAGGGCAGACTTGTCCCACCTGTATTCAGTGGATGCCTGCTGAGAGCCTTGTTTTGTGCCAGGCTCCCAACCAGGTGCTGGGGATAAAATGCTGAGCAAGACGGATGGGTCTTTAGGACCCATTCAGGGTCTCTCCACCTTGGCGCTGCGGACATTTGGGGTGGGATAATTCTGTGTGTGTGGGTGCCCTGTGCATTCGGCAGCATCCCTGACTTCTACCTGCTAGATGCCAGTGCCACTGCCCTCTCTAGTTGTGACAACTAAACATGTCTCCAGACAGATGTCTTCTGCAGGGTAAAACTGCCCCCCTTTGACAAGCACTGGTCTACTGGGGAAGAGAAGTATTAAACAATTATGGAGATCATTAGTCTACAGTGGCTGCTATGAAGAAGAGTGCCTTCACCAGGGCTGCATCAAAGAATCCCAATCTCTCTTCTTCAGTCAAGTTTCCAGACTCCAGCAGGTATCTTGCTTAATTGTACCGATTTCTTTTATTGGGTGAAGACCCTAAGCCATTGCCCTCTCTGGCTATCAGCACTACCATGTCTCACTCATCTTCTTTCAAATTTCTGAATTTGTGATTTTAGCTTCTTCTCAGCCCCCAGTACAGGTGAGGGATTTCACCAGGCAATGAGAGTGAGCCTCTGTGGTTGGGCCCTCAGTAGTGTCACTGTTGAGAAAGTGAGTGAAAGGCTATGGACAATGCACACTTCCTGAGCGCTAAGTGTACTGAAGCCCTTAGAACAGCCAAATGTACTGAAGCCCTCAGAACATCCAAGGCAGGATGGTTCTCTTCCTATATTCATGGCTGACACTGACAATTAAATATTTCACTGTTTCCCAGAGGCTGGGACCTCACTTCAGAGTTCTTCTCAATGTCAGCTTTCCTATTTTTCTGGCCATTGACACATGCTGTTTCAGAACAGGCCAACCTAAATCCATAAAGCTCAATCATTTCAAGAGACAAAGCTGAATATTTCCATATCTAAGTGATAATGTCAAAACCAACATGGAACATTGCCACATAAATGATCTTTAGCGGGGATTTCTACACTATTCACCTTTGGACTAAACGTCTGTGAGTTAATAAAATTCATTTAAATGCAGAAAGAGAAATTGGAAGACCGAGGGAGTCATTTTTAAGATTTGAGCAAAGTCATTAAATCCTCCTCCTTTCCTGTGCTTGTTGGTCACATCCAACACCATCATAATCCAACTACACTTTGGCACTGGAGAGAGCTGGAGGTTGCCTCTTCCTACCCCATCACCTGCACACACCACTGCTTCCCACGGAGCATCACTTGGACGGATGCATCTGAGCTGCAGGAGAAAGAGCACTGGAGGAGGAGCTGAAGAGAGGTTCCGGCCCAGATCCATCACTGGGAAACTTCAGACCCCAGGCAAATTGCTCTGAGCCTCAGTTCAGTATCAATAAAGTGAGGGCAGTGTTTTAGAACAGAGGTTGGCAAAGATTTTCTCAAAAGGAGCAAGAGAGACTTCCCTGGGGGTCCAGTGGTTTAGACTTCACCTTTCAATGCAGGGGAGCTAAGACTCCATATGTCTTTGGGAGCTAAGATCTCAAAAACCCAAAACAAAAAAATAGAAGCAATATTGTAACAAATTCAATAAAGACTTTAAAATGGTCCACATCAAAAAAAAAAATCTTAAAAAAAAAAAAGGAGCAGGATAGTAAATATCTTGAAGGTTCTGCAGGCCAAATGGCAAAATGGAAAATACTATGTAGGTAATTATAATAATAAAAGAAAAAATTTTCATATGTTTCTAAGTGATGTAATAAAAAATATAATAACAGCTATAATTTTTTTGGTAATATAGGCCCACTAGGGAGAACAATGGAATTTATTTATGGACACTAAAATTTGGATTTCCTATAATTTTCAAATATGAGGAAGTATTATTATTTGATTTTCTTCCCCCAATCACTTAAAAATTTAAAAACCACTCTTAGGTCAGGCTGTGAGCAGATTTGGCTCCGAGGCTGTCCTTTGCTGACCTCAGGACCAATGGTCCATAGTATTCCTTTCATACATGATCTCTTTTTATTCTATATTCCTACTTCTAAATCATAACTGATTAAAACTTGCCATGGGGTTCTGTTTCTCAACTGTCCTCCTCCAGCCCTTGAGTATGCCACAACCAGCGCCTCCTCGGAGGCACCAATTCGGGTTACCTAGCACTGTCAGGCTCAAGCCTCACCTTAGTTACCACCCAATGACTCAAACTTGAACTAGCCTGGCAGAATTCACGGCAGTCTCCGTTCGGAGCCGCTGTCTAAAGGCTCTCGTCGCTCATTACACCTGGGCATGCCAGTGCCAATCTTCTGGGCATGACTTCTACCCTTCCACATTTCCCCAGTTAGTGTTCTCAGAACACTCCTCTCGACTTACCATAAAAAAGAACGCCTTGCAAAAATACACGTGCCAGATGGTGCACACCCTATCCTCCTCTCGGAGAAGCACAATGCACGTTCATATGATAAAGGCTCTGAGCAATCCTGCCGCAAAAACATGCTAAAACCTGTTCCATGGTTTTTGTGAGAAGACCTATCACTATCCCGTGGAGTAAAGTCTGGAGTGTCCTCTCAGTGAATGTCTGTCATCTGGGGGCCGCCCAACATCTTCAATGTCTGGAGAATTCTCCACCTTATCTTCATGGGGCTCTTGGTGGGAAGCAGCGCCCACTTCCCACGAGAGGACTGACACCACCAGATTCTTCTGTTCCAGATCTCTGGCAGCTCGAGTGTGAGCATTCATGAGCATGAGCGTGTGCGTTTGCTCGGCCGTGTCTGATTCTGTGCTACCCCATGGACCGTAGCCTGCCAGTCTCCTTTGTCCATGGGATTCTCCAGACAAGAATACTGGAGTGGGTTACCAGTTCCTTCTCTAAGGGATCTTCCTGCATCGTCTGCATCAGCAGGCGGATGCTTCACCACTGAGCCACACGGGAAGCCTGTGAGCATTACCAGGCTCTATCAGTTGCTTAGATGTGGGGCTCCAGGCATAAGGCAGAAACCATGAAGAACCCATTTTGTGGGAGAGCAAGGGCCACAGCAACAGCAGCGTCGTTTTCAGGGTGGCACTGGTGCTCAGTGCTGATATGGTCAGTGTCAGGGTACCTCTTGATTTTACTTTTGTCCTATGATTTTGGCTGCTTTTCTCTTGCTATCGAACTTTGTCCCTGTTTCCCAAGCCTGACTGTGTAGCCTTTTCAGCAATGAGACACATGACATCTTTTCAATAAATGTCTTCTCTGCTTAACCCCAGGGTTAGCATTTGTTGCCCCCATCTTATGAACCTGATACACTGCCCAAGTCTTTAAAAAAGTGTTCTTTCTGCAATCTTTACCAACCTCCACTCCAGAGAGAGGAATCAACTCACATTTCTGAGTATAAGCCTATCTAAATATTTATGCAGCAGGTTTGATGTTTTATTTTCTAAGTTTTATAAATATTTTGGTCTACCTTATAGAGTCATGAGAACCTTAAGGTTTCAAGAAGAAACTTTCAAGTTAGTTAAATTCCTACATAAAATATGAATCCTCTGTTCCCTTTACCAATATTCCCACCAAGCAGCTGACAATTGATATCTGGACAGTTTTATTAAGAAAATCACTTCTCCCTTCTCAGATGTTCATTCAGTCTCTGGACAGCTTTCTTGGGAAAGATGAGAACTCTTCTCTTGCTTGTCTGAGCTCTAACACCAACAACAACTCCCAACAGGCTTTCTTTCCTAAGTAGGGCTTCCGAATATTTGAAGACCAATAGTGTGGACTATTCTCTTTCCCTTCCCTTCCCAGTGCTTCCTATCACTAGGCTACACTGTCCCACCAGAGAGGAACCTTTCATCTCTCTGGGTGCTGCCTTCCAATTTCACCACATCCTTAGTAGGTAAGTCTCTTCACAGTTCTGAGAAGAGTGTTTCTCACCCAGTTCAAGATTTGCAGGCATTACAATGGTTCTGAGGATGCTCACAACTGCTGTTATGACTTCTGAGACAACACAACCCAAGACAGCATTGTTCTTGGGCCATAAATTATCTTAAGCATAAGAATTTTCATATGCTACCAAGTACCCTTTCCTTAGTCAAGACAAAATACGTCTGATACTAACACCTAGTCTCCCTTTCAGCCACAAAGGAAGTCAATAAACTTAGTGTCAACAGTACCAACAATCTCACAGTTTCATGACATTAAACTAGAGAAAATCATTAACTTGCTTATACACTTAGATAATTATGGTTAGATGACAATTTAATCAGCTATGGCTTTCAAAACTCCATGGAGTGATTTAATTGAACAGCTTGGTGAAAACAATACCTTTCAAAATAATTATTTATATTTTTTAGTACAGGTTTAACAATGGAAAAACTGTGACCAAAATGCTAATATTAGTCAGCTTTATAATTAAGCAACACTAATGCTAAATCTCTAGACCTGTAGTTTTCAAAGTGTGGTCATTAGACTAGGAGCAACAGCTTCACCCGAGATTTTCAGCGCTATAAACTCCTGGATCCTACACCAGACCTACTTACTGAATGAAAAATCCTGGGAGTGGAGCCATGAAATCTATGTTTCAACAAGCCTTCCAGGTAATTCTAAGGTACACTGCTAACTTTTAAAGGAGTTTTAAAACCTCATCATCTTATAATGGGTTCTATCCTTTTACATATAGTGAAGCCACAGAGTTCTAAAAGTCAGCATAAATTCTGTTCTTTCCCCAACTCTGGTATTTGTCCAACAATCTATGGTTTCTAAAAATACTGTCTGGTGATCAATATGTTTATTGGCCAACTCCATGCTCACAGATATATTTAGCATGAAACATAAACTATTAAAAAGTCTAGGAGTACATCTATGGCTAATTCATGTTGATGTATGGCAGAAATCAAATTAATATTGTAAAGCAATTATCTTTCAATTAAAAATAAATAAAAAAGTCTAGCAGATAATACCTTTTTGCATGGGGTAGAAGAAAGCAGTTCCCATTTTAACTAAAGGGGAATCATTTTAATCTTTTGGCAGACCTGATTTCTGACAGGTTTTTTCTTCTTCCCATATGGATATTACCATCACTCTCTTGCCCTTTCAGCCAACATGATTTTTGTCTTTTTCTTCCTTCTTCACATTTTAACCTAGGAAACTACTCATTTATTCTGTTTTTTCTTGTTTCAGCTAAGTTAAGTTCTCCTTAATTTGGCTTTACTGTTGCAAATTATGGTTCATTTTTAAAGCATGGATGCTGGAAAAAGCTTCTGAGAAGCCCTAGTGCTGCATTATAGAACCAGGCCTTTCATTTTGAATTGTCTTTCTAGATGTGCATGGAGATTTCAAGTCTTTCTTACCGCATCACAGAAAGAACTTATGAATAATTCACAGTCCCAGAATTTTTTTTACAAGAAGTTGTCCTATGTCAGACTTGGAAAGCTGAAAAATTTTATGAAACTTTATAAATATCGTACTTAAGCCTTTTCTGAAATGAAAGTAAGCTCTGCCATAACTTTTGTGATATTTATGTTAAAAAATAGGGAAAGAGGATAAAGAGAATATTTGAGTACCTACTACGTGCCAGAAACTGTGCCAAATGCTTATATGTACTTTTTTCATAAAATCTTCATGACAACTTGTAAATTACATTAAAAACTGACTCTCAGTGTTTTGATAATTCGTCCACGGTCACATGTCTAATAAGTGGTAGTCAGGCCAAGCTCAAGATGCTTAGCATGAGTTAAAGTCCATTATCTTTAGTGACATCACACACTGCAACAGCAGATGCTCAAACGACTGGCCAAAAAAGGGGAAGAATGGATTTACTTACGTTGTTATTGGTCACAGCAAAGTACTGCAAATTACTCAGATACTGGATTTCTTCTGGAATGAAGGTCAGGTGGTTATAGCTTAGATCCAAATAATGTAGTTTGGTGCATAGGAAAAGCTGCAGGGGCAGGTTCTCAATGTTATTATGGTCCAAAGAGAGCTGCTCTAGATTAGACAATGCGCCAATTTGGGCTGGAATATAAGCAATGTTATTGTGCCACAACTTTAAGCAGGAAAGATTCTGGAGGTGCTGAAAGCTAATGATCTCTTCCACAGTTTTAAGGTTATTTTCTCTGAGGTCTAACTCATGCAAATTGTTCAGACTGAAAATGGAGTGTGGAATACGTTCCAGGTCGCAGCTGATCAGCTCCAGGCTTTTCAGATTGACCATCTTTTTCAGATTGTTCAATACAACCAGCTTGCTCCCCTCGTTATCGAGGGACAACTTCTGCAGCGAAGGCAGGAGGTCCGTGATAACTTGTGGGATCCGGGACAGGCTGCTCTTCAAGTAGAGGGTCCTCAGGTTTTTCAGATCCTGAAAGCCCTCCAGCTGCATGGTGCTTACCTGCTCAGGCAGCACACAGCCCGAAAGGTAAAGCTCCTTGAGATTCTTCAGGTGAAACACCCAGCGCGGGATTTTTCCCATTTCAGTAAATTTCAGGCGGAGGATTTTTAAATTCTCCTCTAGAAAGGCCAGGGCAGGGTGGTCGACCACCAGGGACGAGTGGTACACGTGGAGCTCCTTGAGGCTGACCAGCTGCGAGATCGCAGAGGGGAGCTTGACCTCAGGGATCAGCTCCAGGCTTAGCACTTCGATTTCTGTCAGCTCAAAGACATTGTCGGGAAGACCGTTTAGCATGAAAAGGTGCAGTTCTACCTTGTCCTGGGCATTTTTCACAAGCTTGCTTTTTAGCTTCTCGACCGTCCATTCATTGTTGAGGTTGATCTGTTTCAGTTTGTTCTCACTGACCTCTGACAGGAATATGGAGAAGCGTTTGGAGTAAAGCGGGTCGTATTGATCAGCCAGATGGAGGATAAAGGCGAAGTCGTTCTTGACATCTGGAATGTCGCTGTAGTTGCTTTTTTCTCTCAGTGCCTCAAAGGAATATTGCTTCAGAGAGCTCCGCAGCATCCACCACAAGCTGTAAGACGAGGTGAGACCATAAAGTATAACCAAAATGACGTAAAACGAAGCCAGGACCTTGAATATTTCTGCCAAGGAGTACACACACTGGTAGCGCTTGTATCCAGTAAAAGCCTGCACATCCACTGAACAGTCAATTTCCAGAGTGATGTAGGTTAAAAAATACGGAACATAAGTTATGATGAGGACAAACAAAATGACTTTGACTATGATCTGTTTCAGGTACACTCTATAGATGATGTCCTTCTGCTCCACGTGCAGGCGGAACCTTTTCACTTTTTCAAAGATGGCTTTGGCCTGCTCGCCTTCCTTCTTGTCCAGGACGCTAGAGGTCGGGCTTTCTATGCCAGCTGACTCTAAGCCAGGCTGTGGGTAGGGCAATGACTGCTTGTTGGAATCCACATCGCCGGCTGAGCACCCTGAGGACGAGAGCAGAACCTTGGATTTGGAGAGGGTCAGGGGCCTCACTGACTGCTCAGCCACTGTCTCTGACAGGGCGCGGGTGGTCCATGGAGAATCGAAGCACTTGTGCAGGATGGCCACAAAATGCTCGAGCCTGGAACTGGTGCTGGGGTAGTGAAGCCAGAAGTTGCTGCAGGCTGCAAAGATGAGCGTGTGCAAGAGCACCAAGTAGGGGAAGAACTTGGCGAACCAGTGGAGCTGCTTTTCGTAACAGACGGCGTCAATGTAGGAGTACTGCTGTCGGTGGAGGTCGTTCTGGATTCTGAGGGGCAGCGGAAGTGGCATCCCGGCATCGGAGGATGCGTTCACGCTGGCTTTCAGGATGTCCCAAGGCACGGCGCAGTGATTGTCAAATTCCACCTTACAGGGAAGACAGCACAGAACCCTGCTCTGTGTCAGCTGGAGGGCTCCAGCCAGCACGGCCACCAGCAGCATGATCAGGGTGATGTAATACCAAAAGACGTCCCACCACGGCTTCAGGATGTGATAACACGACTGGGCGTCTGCTAGACATTTTAGCTCTGTTAGTGTAATCATGGCTTCCCTTGTAGGAGGACAGAAACTGGAAGAGGAAAATAAAAGAAAAACCACTGAAGCAAGTACCCCAAGTAAGCTTAAACTCTAATGTCTGTACATATCCAAGTAGGATTTAGCTCAGGGGCAAAACCTGGCAGGCAGGGGTGATGATCAAAAAGTACCAAAGTCTCCTGGCTTCATTCAAAGCCTTAGGCTATGCCAACTGAGAACTATAAAGTCCCTTAGATGAGAGACTATTTGGTGACCGCCAGACTGGATCTCTGCAAAGGTATTTGGGGTAGGACGTGAAGCAACTATCTAGCTTCCTCCTGCATCTCCACTTCATGCTAATCTATTAAAAACCAGAAACTGAATTTTCTTCAGTCAACATTAGGAAAATCTGTTCCTGTGCTACTGATTTCTAACAACCACATGTTGTACCTTCTAAATGGTCCGAATAAGCTCTATTTCACATCCCACTTCCAAGGCTGGAGCATCAGTTACAGCCTAGGAGCTGTGTTTCAACCACCACAGGAACTTCCTTTGAGCGAGCACTACTTTATATAATTATCCCTTAGGATTAGCAGGATCTACCAATCCTATCTATGTTCAGAAAAATTATGATTTAATATATTATCTCCTTTCCCCCTAAGCTCTAACTTTGTAACTTAAATTCACATACAACTTAGAATACTTAAAAGCTGACACATAATGGTAATGGCTTAAAAAAATGGATGGGGAAGAAAGCCCTAGTTACAACACCCTACTATGGGGACTCTCTTGTATTTAGTGTTTTGACAGCAAAGTACTAATAGTGCAAATGACTAAGGGCATATGCTATTATTATTTTTGCCTTCAGAAACAACAAGGTGGGTTTTTCATTTTCATATTGAAAAGTATTCAGGGAATACTCCTTACAGAAATGACTTACATGGTGTTCAGCCTTACACAGACCAATTGTTTAAAAATTGCTAACTGGCAAAATCCAGACCACCTATATGTTGGCACTGAGTAAAGACAGATAAAAGGAAATATGTGGATCTAATAACAATTCTGGTCAAAAAGAATCACAGTAGTATGGTCATCCTTGCTAGGGGTCCAGCTACAACCTTCATCCAAGGACCTTTCTTGCACTTTTGTGAGTCTAAAATCTTACCATCTTCCCTGGGTCTGAGTTTCTCTCTCGATACCCTAGTCCTGATAGCATCACCAAGAAAAACTTTTTGCTGTCATTAGTCCTCCTCTGAGGGACTGGTAGCCTGCCTTGGACCCTAAAATCCCATTACAGAGGCTCTGGTACCTATGAATAAGTGTCTTTTCTTTTGCTGGTCAGCCTTAATATATAACAGGCCATCTGACTCTGACCCTATGCCTTCATGCTCTCCCCCTTTGCTAGGGTGTCCCAGGGCCTCTGATTTTTACTACTTGCCTGCAGCATGAGTTTCCACCTGCATTCTTTCTAGGCAACATCATACTATATGGATTTTACTTCCTCTTAGGACCCATGACTTGATTAAGTAACTCTCTAGCGCTTCCCTCCTTTACTCTGGTTTACTGGATCTCTTTCTAACTCTCAACTCCTCCCTTTCTGCCTCACTCCACTGCAGTTAATTATAACTGTGTCAAGACATGACAAAACCCCAAAACAAGAGGATTATAGGCAACAGATAGAAAGTCTGGACTTGGACCCCAAAATACCATAAATATGATGGGAGGGAAGGATGGCAGAAGACACTGCTGGGTCAACATGGGAAAAATACCTAAGGTTTTAGTTGACATGAATGCATGCTTTAAGCTAACTGTGTCACAGCTATTAAGCAACATATAGCTATATTTATGCTCCATATAGCTATAATATGACTGTAATCTGTGGCCATATTAATTCATGAACTCAGATAAAGGGGCAACAGTCCTTCTGTGCCTGCCTGGTAAAATCACACCTGGAACCCAACATTGAGTCACAGGTTAAAGACTAATTGGACACTGAAATAATCAGGAGCTACTTGTCTATGAACCATTTCCCTTGGAGGAACACAGACTGATGATATTCAGCTGAGATAAAAGATGACTCGGGGAATCTAAGAATTCATCCTTACCTTTTTGAAGGACTACCTCTTGGATTAAAGAATAAGTGGATTTCTTCCAGAGGCAGAACTAAGAGGGTGCACATTTTAGAAAGTGGTATTTTGATTTAATTTGTACTGGGACATCCACAGAAATAGTTCTCTGAAATAGTTTAGGCCCTTCTCCCTACCAAGACTGAGCTAAATAAGATGACCATCTGTCAAGGATGTTGTGAAGGAATTTCTTGTAATGGATAAAGAAAGTGAAAGAGATCATCTCTAAGGGCTTTGCCAGCTCACAGTTTATAGCTTTATTTGTCCTCTCAAAGATCCTCAGAGTTAAATTCATTAAAGCTATACAATAAACTATAGAATAATATAAACAGAAACAGCTTTAACAATAAGGGTATTTGACAGAGAGCAAATATTTATTCAACAAAGAATACAAGTCAACATTGGCCAAAACAATATATTTTAAATGTTTATACTTACTATAATGAAAAAAAAAAAATGAATCCAGTAAGTTGACTGTACTTCAATCAGGAGGCCTACACCTTTTGAAATTTCTTAGACACACCATCTCTGTGTTTGTCTTCATTCTAAGAGAAAGTAGAGGTATCTTGAAATAGCTGTGCTAATTCAAACAAAATTGGAGATACTGTCTTTAGAGACCGTCTCCATCATAAGATATGGCAAGTGGATTTTCATAGCTCAGTTTACTTTTCACATTGGAGGACATTCTGGCAAAGCTACTTATATAAGACCCCATCCACAGACCAGATCACACATGGCCTCTGACCTCCCTTATAGAGATGTTTCTACAGAAATTTACATGTTATTAATAACATATTTTAAAGTGCCATAGCTACAACAATTGGGTGAACACAGCTTTTTCCAGGCAGTCTACATACTCTAATTTTGGTCATTCAGTTGGTCTTATTTGCATTCATCAAATGGCCTGTCAAATCATATAATTTCTGCACTTTATCATACATCTATCCTAATGAGACTCAGTGCTCTTAAAATTCAGTCTACTAATTCATTAAATATAGTTACACATTAATAACTTACACAGCTCAGAAATAAGACTGAACTTCTCTGAAATTATATTATTAAATGTAGCTATCCTTTACATTAACAGGTTTTTGTTTTGTACATAGCAAGTTAATAAAAGCCATTCTTAGCATCTATTTCAATCATTTTCAATAATTTAAATTACACACATATATATACTGATTTGTTTGAAATGTGAGAACATTTTAAAACATACACATTTTTTTTTAGTTGGGTGTGAAAACTGTATTTTTTAGTGCCTATGTTTCCTCTGAAAAGTTGCTGAGAAGGCTTATATATTTGCCTGGAATATACAATCCATTTTTTGGTTTATTAAGTACTCGAAATCCAGCTCAGAGTACTGACCCCAAATTATACTTAAGGTACTTATAACAATACTCTTGTAACCTTGTCATTTTCAAAGATCAAAAAGTTAGCATGTCTGAAATTTACTTTGGATTTACCAATCCATGTGTAAAAGCTTCTTTATAACTACTACTCAGGATAAAATTATTTTTCAGGCCAGAAAGCACAGTTAGTGTGTGACAACCCAACTGTGTATTAACTCAAACTTAGCACCACTGGAGTATGAGTTTCTTATTCACAATTCATTTTTAAAAGTCTGACAACATATGATAGACAACTGCATTTATGTGTAGTAAGTGCGATAAAGACATTTGATGTGTGAAACATTTTACATATTGTTCCACTGCATTGCAGCTGTAATGTGCCAGGAGAGAATTTATTGCGTAATTCTAAAATGCTGCCCAGACATCACGATACTCACTATACAACACAGTTTCCCTAAAGACTGCAAATACATTTTCTACTGTAGACATAAGAAGAAAAAAACAGAATCACAAAATTCCAACTACAGTAATGGTTTTAAAATAATCAGAATGAGAGATTACTATAACTAACCTGTTAGAGGACCACAATTCACTACAAATTTGTGACATTTATTTGTAAATCATTTTTCCTGTTCATCTTTTTAAGAATTATAAACTTTTCTTCTAATCACCTAATTTAGACTTCCTTGGATAAGTTCCTCATCAGTAAGAGAACAAATAAATATTTGTTATTAATAATCTAATATCGGTTTTCTGTCAAAGCACTTTCACTTACATTAGTTTTATACCTACAACAAGCCATTATAATAAGTATGATTCATTACATTTTATAAACAGGGAAAATAAGGCAGGCCCAAAGGTGTTATTTTGTCCAAGGTGACAAGAACAGTAAGAAATAGTTACAACTAGAACCTAGGTCCTCAAGATAAAATCTCAAGGCTCGTCCACACCAGACCACATTGTCTAGGCCACTCAATCCACTTAACTATGCCAATCTCAGTTCTTTCAAAAGCTAAGAAAAAGTTGAATATTTATCTCTTTGCCCCACTACAATGGACTGAATATTTGTGTCCCTGAAAAATATGTATTTTGAAATCCTAATGCCCCGACATGGCAGGATTAGGAGGTGGGACCTGCGCTGCTTTAGTGAATGGATCTGGTGCCCTTACAAAGGGCCTCCAGAGAGCGCTCTCCCCTCCACTTGGTGAGGAGACAAGAAGAACGTGGCTGTCTACCGGCTAGGAAGTGAGCTCTCATCAGACCCCGAGTCTGCTGATCTTAGACTTTCCAGTCTCCAGAAACTTTGAGAAATAAATGGTTGTTGCGGTAGCTTGCTGTATGGCAGCCTGAGGGACTAAGACATCAA
Source organism: Oryx dammah (assembly GCF_014754425.2). NCBI lineage: Eukaryota > Metazoa > Chordata > Mammalia > Artiodactyla > Bovidae > Oryx > Oryx dammah. The sequence goes on from NW_024070212.1 coordinate 52,058,005, forward strand.
CTTACACCAACAGCTGCACTGTAAGTGGGCTCCATTTTAATCTTTGGAAAGACCAGGCTATAAATGTATAGCTTTCTGCAATGTCTCCAGTTACATACTATATAATCTGCTTTCTCAGCTAAACTTTTTTCTACTAAACATGTTCCACTGAACTATTTAAGACTTTATATAAATATATAGCATCTGCATTTAATGCTGTATGAAGTCTCAAGCATTCCTATATATTAAATGATGTTAATTTTTCTAATTGAAGTGCTTAACTGGAGAGTTAGAACATAGCTGTCCATTGTCGTTACAAAGCTGAATACTGTTTGTGTGTCCAGGAAATTTTTTCCAGACCATATTTTTGCAAACAATGAGGATTCAATCCAAATCAGATCTCTATTTCTAATATACAAATGCACTAAATCAGTTCAAAGAAACAATGTAAAAAGTAAAGGATTTTATGGTCTTAATCCCATTTCTTTAGCTTTTAAACCTCATTAAAAAATCATAAAAGCTTTTCAAAGCACATGAATTCATTTGACAATCTCACCCCAAAGTCTCTAAGATTGGAACAACAACATTCAAGTTAGACAGACGGTCTTTACTTCCCACTAGTCCTAATTTTACTTTGAAAGCATTTCCAAAATAACCAGTGAAAAAATAAACAAATGATGATCAGATGGTATTTAGAGTCATTCTATGCTGAGAACTGGACGCTACTTCAAAGATCTCTGTCTCTGGCTCCAGGCAGGGACATAGCCAAACAAATTAAAATGGGGTTTCTGTACACTACTCTCACTGATTATTAACTTAAAAAATCACTTTATAGTCTTTCAAAATACTTAGTTTTACTCTTTTCATCAAGATGTTTCCTGGGTCTAACATATCTTTAGCTGAAATATAAATTCACTCTGGGAAACAATGCATTAGTGTCCAGGACTCATTTGCTCCTTTGCTTTATACTACATAATCCTCTGAACCACTATTCAGAGGTCTGATGACAATTATTTAGCATTCCTCAAGCACTTGCACAATCACTAGTTTTGTGATCTAGAAGGGAACTATAGGATTCATCTAGTAAAGTGTGTCTCTAACACTAAGCTCATAAATCACTGGAGAGCTTGTGAAATCACGTGATAAACCCCACTCTCGGAGTTTCTGATTCATCAGGTCTGCAGTAGGCCCCAAGAATGTGTATTTTAAACAAATTCCTAAGTAATGTTGATGCTACTGGTACAAGACTACTTTTTGAGGATCACAAATCTAAGACAGTGGTTCTCAACTTTGGTTTCACATTAGAACTACCTGGAGAACTTTTATAAGAAACTTAAACCCAGATGCCACTCTTAAAGTTGGTGGAAGTGAGGTTGAGGGGAGAGCTCGCAAGATAGACTGGCAACAAAATAACTGGGGAAATTGCCTATCTTTTAAGTCTTCCAGGAAGTTTCAGATGTCTAGAGTGCTCCCTCCCCCCAAAGACTACAAAGTAACAGCTACCATCAACCATAGGAACCTTCAGGTGAGAGGGGGGAACAATGAGTCATTGAGCTACAGAGATTTTCAGGATGGATTTAAGGTGGAGGGGTTAGAAACAGGGGGGCAGCTGAAAGGTTATTTCAATCATGTGGGCCAGAAATAATACTGAAAACCTTTGCAGTATATTTGAAAAGAAGCAGTGAATAAAATAGTCACTGTAAATGAAAATTCAATACCACTTGGCAACATCCAACATCCTAAGAGAAGACCATGCAGAAGCAGGGTCAAAAGAATTCTGATTCTGATCCTATGGCATTATAGAATCTTCCACAGTTTCTAGCACATGGTGTACAGTAAGTATTTGTACAATAAATAACTGAATGTACAAAAATGCATAGGGAAGAAGAGTATTATGTTCACATGTTAGGCAGGATGTATCTAAGGGATTAAGCTTCTCCTTGGAGAAGCAAGATCTTGGAAACATATAGATGGGAAGGATTTTGGCTAGTTAGTCTGTACATTCCAAACTTAGTGGCTTAAAAATAAGTTTATTTCTTGTGATTCTGTGGGTGGTTCTTTCACTTCCTGGAGTTGGCTGGCACAGAGATGGCTCGAAGGTTCAAAATGTCCTTATTCATCAGGCTGGTGCTTGGTGCTGACTGGCACTTCATGTGAGACTTCCTGTGGTTGCTCGAGTGTCCTCACTCAGCATGGTGCCTGGGTTCTATGACGGTGCTTTCCAGAGAGGTGAAAACTGCACTTCTCTTATGGCACAGCTTTCAAATCACGGTGTCTTGCCCAGCATATGCTATTGGCCAAAGGAGTCAAGTACCAGCCCAGATTTATTCGAGAATAAATGCCTCCTCTCAGTGGAAGAACAGCAAAGAATGTGCAGACATCAGTCTACTCTCTACCCACAAATGATTTACATTCCTCTCACATGAAAGCCTCACCCTCTCCCAAGGTCTGCCCTCCTCCCAAAGTTTTATTCCATCAAGTTCAGGCTTAAAGTCCAGGATCTTGTCATCTAAATCATGTTTGGAATACTATGGGACAACACCCTTAAGATTCTTAGAAGCCTTTCTATCTAGCTGAGAAGAGGCACTGCCTTAAATCTTTCTGAAGTCTTAGTACAGGGCCCTACACCTGTGCCCTGGCCTTTATTCCTACCTTAAGACCAAGTTTTACTGCACTAGCGCTGCTCTGGATCTCATCTTGAGTACCTTTTGCTTGGAAGAGAAACTAGGAATAAGAACAGTTTTATTCATGACCCCAGAAAATTCTGAATTGGAAGTATGTCCTAAAAGTCTACTTAAAATCTGAACTGTTTCTTCTGTAATTAATCTCTCTCTTACTTTAGTCATAAATGTTTTTAAGAAGTCAATTAGTACTTCCAACATTCCGAAGGAAAATCTAAGCTAGATATACAAATCGATTAGGTTCATTTTCTATGTTCCATGTACTGTGTCAGTCTTGTCAAGTTTTCTGCCAATACGTAACAAGGGTACTGTTTTATATCCTCCAGTAGGAATTTCCTTTCTGCCCTTCCAGCCACCATTAATAATCTTCTTACTTCCCCTTCAGGTTCACTACTACCTGGTCTCAAAGCCAATGCCAGATATTTTGTTGTGGCAACACCTCGCTTCCAGGTACCAATTTTTACTTTGGTTCTTTATTGCTATGTAACAAACCAGCCCAAAACTTTGCAGCTGAAATAACCATTTATCATTTCTGATGATTCTTTGGGATGAAGAGGCAGTTCTATTTTGCATGGTGTTGGCTGGAACATTGGGATGGCTGGAAGGTCCAAGATGCCTCAGTCACAGGGCTGGTGTTCTGGCTGGCTGCTTGGACTGGACCTCAGCTTCAGCTACTGACCAGGGGCCTTGCCACTCCTCCACATGGCTGTTTAGGCTTCCTCACAGCAAGGTGGCTGAGTTCTAACTAAGAAAATTATAAGTACACAAAAGCAGAAGTTACAAATCCCTTTAAGGCCCAGCCTTATCCCATACGATTTCTGCCATATGTGACAGGTCAGAAAAAAGAACAGGGCCAGCCCAGATTTAAAAGGACAAGAAATAGACTCCATCTCTTAACAGGAAAAAAATCATAAAGTATTTGCAGCCATCTTTAACCCACCACAGGAAGTCCTGAGCATTTAAGTAGCAGATAGTACCAAAGAAATGAATTCTTTGGAAGAATTTGGTGAAATAAGACTAGAATCTCCCTCTCCTTTGTAACGTATCAGATGAGGAAGGGCTAAGGGTAAAGGTGGGTAGAGAAGCAGGTAAAAGAGCAGCAGTGTTTCTGGAGCATAGAAATCAAAGGATCTGACATCATAGTCAAAACAGAGAAACCAAAGGAGAATAGTGACGGGTAACTGTCATTCTGCAGCTTCTTAACCAGAGCTGTAGAGTGGTAAGGGATCTGTGAAACAATCAAATCATATGCTAAATATTAGAAAAATTACCCTAATCATCTGAAGCCCCAGGAGAAAGTTACTGAATATGACAATGGAGAGCATGTGACCATCTCTCGAAATCCTAATTAAATCAGAGTTGTTGAACTTTAAGGAACATTGCTTCACTTCTTGTTTCTGATGGTTATGAAATACAACATGTATTTAATTTACATGGTGATTGTGCTTTCAGAAAAAGACCTCTCAATTCTTTGATGTTTTAAATAAGCTACCAAGTCATCTAGAATAAAATGAAGAGAAGCTGCAGCCCTATTACTATCTCATTAACAGTAAGGGCATAAGCTGCCAGAGGCTACACAATTCCTAGAATGTGTAAATAGACAGCAACCTCAAACCCTTCTCTACCATCTTCATTGTTTATAAAAAACTGTTTTCCTGACCCCCTCTCATCGACCCAGGGTCAGCAAACCACAAAGCTGAGCCAAACTCATTCCTTGCACAGTCCCTGGGGAATCACACATGGTCTTCTTTTAAATGACAACAGCAGTCATCAGTCGATTTCCTTCTAATTCTTCCACAGGTGACCTGCCTTTCACAGGAACAGAATCATATGGACTATTTAACCCAAGAAGAAACCATAGAGATCAGAGTCTAACTCTTTACAAATAAAGAAACTAAATTTCAGAGGTGTTTAAGTAGCTTCTCTAGGGTCACAGAGTAGTACAACATGGGTTTATTGCCTAATTGAAAAGAACTGGGAAGTTGAGAGCATTGCTTCTGGTCACCTAGGCTAAGTAATAATAGGCTTTCTTAAACAGTTTTAGAACATGAGGCTGAAAAAATAGTCCAGAATATTTCTATGTTATAAATATTTTAAACCATAAATCAAAATGAGAAGTGTTTTTTTTTTTTCCCCCTGCTCTAGGACACACAAACCAGAATTATATTTTGGTCTTAACCCTTTCTCTAAAGTTAACATTCAATCATGGAGTTTAGGACTTTACAAAGGTATACTAAGGAAACATGAGGCCTTGTTTCTGCTTTCATGGGATTTAAAATCCTATTGTGGAGAGATGACATGCATAGTTGAGAGTTAGCAACACCATCTTATACTGTCATTTCAGTGCCAAAATGAGTAGGATGGTGGCCAAAAATAACCAGTGCATTTGGTTCTACACAAACAAAATACCCAAAGAGAATGGGTGAAACATTACAGAGAATAGTAAAGCAGTGCTTGTCAAAGAGGTCAGGATTTTAGTCTGTTATGCAACCAATATTTAGAATGTCTACTATGCACCAGACAGAGTTCTAAGTGTTAGGGAAATACAGAAATGTGCAAGATGGACAAGATCTTGGCTCCCAGGGACCTTACTGTGTAGTAAGGAGAGAGAGGAAATTAGATACACGCACATGATAAAATCCGAAAAGCTACGAAGACGACGCAGCTACTTTAGACCAGGGAGTCGGGCAGGCCTCTCGCTTTAGAGGGACTACCACTAAAATGTAGATGAGAATGGAGTCAACCATGTGATGATATTGGGGGAGACCATCTTAAGCAGCAGGCGCAAGAAGCTTAGGATGTGTGCAGATCAGAAGGGAGGACACTTGGCCTCAGTGTCAGAAGCCTGGGGAAAGTTAAGAGCAACAGAGGACCGCAGGCAAGGTAAACAGTTCAGATAACAAGTAGCAGAGGAGTGGTGGAAAAGCCACTGAAGCGTCATAAGAAGAGAAGTGGGTGATCTGTTATTAGCTTCTCAGAATTCATACTGAACTTGATAATTCAACAGCAAAATGTGGATATGCTCAAGAAGTCCAAGTGTCTACCTTCATCTGTAAAAAGAAGGATGCTCAGAAAACAGTAGGAGACAGGTCCACTGTCTGCAGCACTGCTTTACCGGGACTATATTCAGAGCCGAGTGACATAGCTTTAAGACATATGCCATATTCAGAACACTGGAGAGCCAAGCAATTTAACACATAAAAATTAATCATTCATTGTGTCCAAGTCAAAAGCTCTGCCACAGAGCTAATTCAAAATTAAATTTCCACAACTACAAAAGATGAATGATGCTTGCAGGAAGCAACAGGAAATGGGGCTTGTTTACTTCTGACTTACCTACTTGAGGAAAGCAAGGCCATCTTTTTATTATGGAAACATACGAAACAAACCAATTCTATGCATTAGAAATGCTACCTTAACCAAAAATCAGAAAAATAGAGACATGGAGTCATGGAGTCTAAGCCTCTCATAAACATTTATTATATTCTTTAGATCGCTAACGTTAAAAAATTACAAATATCTAACACATACATACACACATATCCTTTCCTACATACAAAATAAACAAAGGATAGGAAGATGATATTTTACCAAAATGCATACAGATTTAATTTTCTGTTTAATCGGTTTTAAAACATCAAAAGGATTTTACTCAAAACATCTGTAAGAATAGTAATCTTTTTACATACTAAGTATTCAGTACTTATTTGCCCCAAGCTACCAATGTAAAAGTAATTATCTTTACCATGTGTTCACAATTCAGAATATTAATCTTACCCTATGAATGCTGGTCAACTGGAAATGCTGCAATTAGTTTCTATTTGAAAAATTCCTAAAGAGAAAAGCATAAACATACTGTTACAGTTTATCCATCACAAACTGCAAGACAATTTTATCCATTTTTGTGGTTCTAAAGTTTCTAACATCTATAACAACTTTCTGAAACATACAAAAGATAACAGTTTAATAAAGCAACTGCTGTTAAAGAGGTCACTTTTAACCTCTCACAAAAGTTGTCAACTAAAACCCAGGGAGGTAAATAAATCACAGAGTGGCACTAGTGGTAAAGAACCTGCCTCCAACGCAGGAGACTGAGAGATGTGGGTTCAGTCCCTGCGTGGGGAAGATCCTCTGGAGAAGGGCATGGCAACCCACTCCAGTATTCTTGCCTGCAGAATCCCATGTTCAGAGGGGTCTGGTGGTCTATAGGGTTGCAAAGAGTCAGACACAATTGAAATGACTTAGCATGCATGCACGTCATAAGTTAAGCATTTAATTCCATCACCATGGCAATTTACAAGGCATAAAATATGAACTTTAAATTTTTAATGAAGAATGAGATAAGCATTATATCTAAGGCACCACTATAAGAAAATTGTTTTCTCTTAACTAAAAGAAAAATTCATTGAAAATGTCTATGCTTCTTACAGAAAACAAGGAAACATGGGGAGAAAACAACTTAGTGTTTAGGATCATTTTCTCCTTCCAGTTTTATTTTTGTTTTGGTTTTTGCTGGCCTGCTAGTTGCATATAATTATACCATTGTAAAATTCAATGATTAGATATTGAGATCTTTTTGACTCATCACTTCTCATAGGCTTTCTTGATGTTGTAGTTTCTCTAAACATCATTTTTAAATCATAACAGTTCACACATGGATATGTCATAGTTTACAAAATCAATTCCCTACTGAATCATAGATTTTTCTCTTTTTATTACTAATAATGCATATTATCACTAATACGTAACTCTGTTCATGTGATTTCCTTTGCAGAGACCTCTGGAAGTAGTAAGAGTACTAGGCTAAAGAGCATTAACATTTTAAGGCTTCTGATATATCAAATTATTTCCCAAGGAGATTACACTAATTTTCTTTCCTGTAAACAGTATGAGTAATACCCTCATGAGGTGGGAATCATCTTTAAAAATAAAAGTCTTTGCTAATTCCATATATGAAAAGAATCTCACTGTTGCTTTACTGTATATTTCTTTGAATTGGCATGAACGCTTCCCAACATGTTTCAACAATGAGTTTCATTACCCTTTTCTATTTCACATTTACCTAAACTGGAGTATTTTGCTGAGAAGATACAAATGTAGAACGTAATACAAACTCTCTCACAACGACAGCTTGTCATCTCAGAGTGAAGCCACTGTTGTCAAGTAAAGAAACAAACAAAACAGAAACAAAAAACCCAGCAAAATGTAGCTCAGTGTCTTTATCCAGCCTAAAATCAAAATCACTCAAATTCATTTTAGAAACAACAGCAAAAGTTAACACCTCTCTTCCTCCCCAGCACCAAACAACAGTACAAGCTGGAATAATGAAATGTGAAAGTACTAAATCACAATGCTTCTAAGAATAGAAGTAAATGTTCCATATTAGGCAAGATCAAAATAGGACTTGGACTGTCACAGTCATTGTGACAAACCCAGCTGCTGAGGCAGCATCAGTGAGTTCCCAGCTTGCTGTGCTGGAGTGTCACAAAACTGGCCTCATCTACCTCTGAAAAACATTTACTCTCCCCAGAGGCAAGACACAAGATGTTTATTTTCCCTGAAAAAAATAAATCCCAAGATAACCTTAAAAATGTATTCTGGAAGATTGGAGATGACAAACACTGAGAACTCCCTTTCTCAAATAAGAGGTTTTTTCAGAAGGCTCGCAGGCAGGGACACAAAACAGAACACTCCCAAGGGACTGTGGATTAAGGAACAATAGGGGACAACCAGCTTTCTGATAGAAACACGAAAGGTCCCAAGGCTTTTACTTTGAAAACTGAGATGTCCAGCGGCTCTTATTTCCTTCTAGTCCGTGGAGATAGCAGAGTCTGAGGAAACAAACTTCTCTGTAGTAATGCAAAGGCCTACTGTAAAACTTTAGAATCTGAGAAAGGTCTTCCATTTGGGAGAATTTGTCTCTCAGTGATAGATTCCTTTTACGATGTAGCAAGGAGTCAAGAATCTTTCTTTACCATCTAAGCCACCAGGTCAATATGGCAAGAATCACTGTGATGTCACACTTACTCAACCTGCCTTGTGCAGTTCCATAAGTTTAAGGCTTTAGGTTGCGTAAAATGAAAGTATCCTATTTTCATCCATTTGAAAGATTCAAACTCTGAATACCAGATTTACTTAAAATTAAGAAAGGGTATTTCACTTCACCAATGATCCCGCAGTTCTCCTGGGTTCCCTTACCCTACTGCTCTCCACCTGGGTGCCCTTTCCCAATAAAATCTCTTGCTTTGTCAGCAGATGTGTCTCCTCGGACAATTCATTTCTGAGTGTCAGATAAGAGCCCAGTTTCAGGCCCTGGAAGGGGTCCGCCTTCCTGCAACAAATGGCTACTCTGGCAGGACTCTTCTTCGCTGAGACTGACATCCTGACCCCTCAGAGTACTCAGGGGCCAGCTTGCCTGCCAATGGACCAGACCCAGCGGCAGCAACTGGGACCCTTTTGTCCCTGGTCTCCTCCTGATGTGGACAACTGGCCAGAGTGCCCCGACCGGTAAGGAACAAGAAACTTTATTGACCTCTCTCCCCTTCCCTCTCTCTTTCCTCTCCTTAACCCTTCCTATCCTTCCCTGTTTTTCTAGTCCCCCAGTCCTGGAAGCAGGAATCTGGTCGAAGGGCCCTCAGTCTGAGTTGAGGATTGGAGACTGATCACCTCCTCTTGGCAGAGAACTCGAATTCTGGTTCTGGTCTGGTCTGATCTCTGGTAGGGCCGAGTCCCAGTCCTCCCTTTTCTGGAGGCCCAGGGAAAAGTCCCATAACGCCTGGGCATCTGTAGGTGGCAGGAGACATCTGCAAGGCCACCCCTTTAGCCCCCCACCCCTCGCCTCCTCCCCCTTCTTCTTTCAGCCTGGCTTCCTTTCCTCCCTTGAAATCTTTGATGTTAGTACTTGGATTCTTGTATTTAAGGGCTTCCCTGGTGGTGCAGAGGTTAAAGCGTCTGCCTGCAATGTGGGAGACCTGGATTCGATCCCTGGGTCGGGAAGATCCCCTGGAGAAGGAAATGGCAACCCACTCCAGTATTCTTGGCTGGAGAATCCCATGGATGGAGGAACCTGGTGGGCTACAGGCCACAGGTCGCAGAGAGTCAGACACGACTTCACTTTCACTTTCAATGATCCCGCCCTAGGATCACTGTCATGAATCACTGCCTTGAGCCACACTGACCTCCACAGGCTACATTCACTGTTCTTCCATCTGCTTTCCCAGAAGACTAATAGATCATGGCATCTGGTCCCATCACTTCATGGCAAATAGATGGGGAAACAATGGAAACTGAAAATATTTTCTTGGGCTCCAAAATTACTGCAAATGGTGACTACAGCCATGAAATTAAGATGCTTGTTCCTTGGAAGAAAAGCTATGACAAACCTAGACAGCATATTAAGAAGAAAAACATTACTTTGCCAACAAAGATCTGTATGGTTAAAGTTATGGTTTCTAGTAGTCATGTATGGATATGAGAGTTGGACCATAAAGAAGGCTGAGCACCGAAGAATTGATGCTTGTGAACTGCGGTGTTGGAGAAGACTCTCGAAAGTCCCTTGGACTGCAGGGAGATCAAACCAGTTAATCCTAAAGGAAATCAATCCTGAATATTCATTGGAAGGACTGACGCTAAAGTTGAAACTCCAATACTTTGGCCACCTGATGGGAAGAGCTGACTCATTAGAAAAGACCCTTATCCTGGGAAGATTGAAGGTAGGAGGAGAAGGGGACAACAGAGGATGAGATGGTTGAATGACATCACTTAATGGACATGACTTTGAGCAAGCTCCGGGAGATGGTGAAGGACAGGGAAGCCTGGTGTGCTGCAGTCCATGGGGTCGCAAAGAGCTGGACATGACTGAGCAACTGAACAATAGTTCTCTCCACTATTTTATGACATGTAATAAGTTACTATTTCAAGTTCCTTGAGGACTGGGGCAGAATCTCATTTACCTATATTCTCAGGATCTAGCCCAGTGTCTCTTTCTAAGGCTAGACTTAGGGCCTGATGGCAGCTTCCCTGTACCAATTCATCAATGGGGTGTTCAAACATCTTTGGAAAGTTAGTGAAATTAAACTAAAATTTGCCTTTTCTCAGAGATGGTACAAAATATGGCTGGAAGAAAAGGCAAGGAGTCTGCTACTTTTCTTCTGGTCAGGTGAGATCCTGAGAACTGGCAAAAAGGGGAACTAGAGGTGCTCTTTGGCTACCCTATTATTTCTCATACAGCTCCTGGCTTCTCTTAACAATGTTGTAAACAAATAAAGAATAGCAGGGGGGAGGTCCTAAGAAGGTGGAGGAATAGGACGGGGAGACCACTTTCTCCCCCACAAATTCATCAAAAGAACATTTGAACGCAGAGTAAATTCCACAAAACAACTTCTGAATGCTGGCAGAGGACATCGGGCACCCAGAAAAGCAGCCCATTGTCTTCGAAAGGAGGTAAGAAAAAATATAAAAGATAAAAAGAGAGACAAAAGAGGTAGGGATGGAGATCTGTCCTGGGAAGGGAGTCTTAAAAAGAGAGAAGTTTCCAAACACCAGGAAACACTCTCACTGGTGAGTCTGTGGTGAGCCTTGGAACCTCAGAGGGCAACATAATCGGGAGGAAAAATAAATAAATAATTAAAACCCACAGATTATGTGCCCAACGGTAACTCCCAGTGGAGAAGCAGTGCAGACTCCCGCAACTGCCATTAGCAAACGGAGGCTGGGCAGGGAGGCGCGGGCTGCACTGCTTAGAGTAAGGACCAGGCCTGAATGCCCCAAGAGCAGTCTGAGGGAACTAACATGAGATAGCAAACCGGACTGTGGGATAGCTATCTCAGGAAAAGCCCTAACCTAAGACACCGCCAGGCCTGCTCACAGTACAAAGGACTGAGCAGAGCTAGCCGGCTGCAGGCCGGCCCATACCCCGCCAGAGACAGGCAGGCAAGGGCAGCCCGAGCCAGAAGGGGGCAATCACAGCCCCAGAGAGGCATCATCTACCAAACTGCAAGCAGACTTCGTTGCTAACCAAGACTTCTTGGGATTCTGGACAGTTGACATCCGCCTGAGAAGGTGCACTGGTTGTACACCCAGAAAACCAAGTGGCAGGGGTGGAGGAGGCGATAAGTCACAGTGACCACGCTTGCCAAGCACCTGGTCACCTGAGCTGCTCACACCTGGGAAGGGCACAAAACGCAGGCCCAACTGAGTCTGTGCCTTTGTGGAGTACCTGAGTACCTGAACCTGAGCGGCCTGGACCTGGGAAGTGCAGACAACCCAGGGCCGGCCTCAGACAGTTCCCGGCAGAGCAACCTAGAGCCTAAGCAGTGTAGACAGGGAAAGCACACATGCCATGAGCTGAGGCAAACCCAGTGTGGCCGAGACACTGCAAGCACACGCCAGTGTTACTCGTTTGCAGTGTTCTTCCCTCCCCCGGAGAAGGCAATGGCACCCCACTCCAGTGCTCTTGCCTGGAAAATCCCATGGACGGAGGAGCCTGGTAGGCTGCAGTCCATGGGGTGGAGAAGAGTTGGACACGACTTCACTTTCACTTTCCTTCTCCACAGTAGGACTGAATAAGTGAGCCTAAAAGTGTCCACCACCGCCCCCTTGTGTCAGGGCGGAAATTAGACACTGAAGAGACAGGCAAACAGAAGAAGCTAAAACAAACAGAGGGAACAGCCTTCGAAGAGACAGGTGCAATAGATTAAAACCCTGTAGTTAGCACCCAAAAATGGCAACCCACTCCAGTATTCTTGCCTGGGAAATTCCATGGATGGAGGAGCCTAGTAGCTACAGTCCATGGGGTTGCAAACAGTTGGACATGACTGAGTGACTTCTCTCACTCACATAGGAAGGGGCCTATAGATCTTGAGAAGTATAAGCAGGATCAAGGGACTATCTGAAAATGAACTGACCCCAAACTGTCCACAACAACACCAGAGAAAGTCCTAGATATATTTTTACTATTATCATTCTTTAAATTAAAAAAAAAATATTTTTAAGTCCTCTATTACTCCTTTAATTTTCATTTTTATAACCTACTATTACTTTGCAAGAAAAGACCTCATTTTTTAAAGCAAACTTCATATATATATTTTATAATTTTTGTGACTTTGTTTTTTTTCTTTAACATTGTATTTTTGAGAATCCAACCTCTACTCCAGATTTTTAATCTTTGCTTGTTGGTATTTGTTATCAATTTTGTACCTTTAAGAACCCAATCTTCAGTACCCATTTTTACCTGGGAGCAAGATTACTGGCTTGACTGCTCTCTCCCCCTTTGGACTCTCCTTTTTCTCCACTGGGTCACCTCTATCTCCTCCCTCCCCCTTCTCTTCTCTACCCAACTCTGTGAAACTCTTTGTGTGTTCAGACTGTGGAGAACACTTAGGGAACTGATTACTGGCTGGATCTGTCTCTCTCCTTTTGATTCCCCCTTTTATCCTTCTGGCCACCTCTGCCTCCTTCCTCCCTCTTCTCTTCTCTGTATAACTCCGTGAACATCTCTGAGGCATCCAGATTGTGGAGAGCACATAGGGAAGTGATTACTGGCTAGCTTGCTCGCTCCTCTTTTGATTCCCCCTCTTCTCCTCCTGGTCACCTCTATCTCCTTCTTCCCTCTTCTCTTCTCCATGTAACTCTGTGAACCTTTCTGGGTGTCCTTCACTGTGGAGAAACTTTTCATCTTTAACCTAGATGAGATGTTTTTATCATTGGTGCTGTTTAGATGGAGAAGTCTTGAGGCTACTGTAAGAATAAGACTGAAAACCAGAGGCAGGAGGCTTAAGTTCAAATCCTGAGAACACCAGAGAACTCCTGACTCCAGGGAATATTAATCGATAGGAAACTCATCAAACGCCTCCATACGTACACTGAAACCAAGCACCACCCAAGGGCCAACAAGTTTCAGAGCAAGACATACCACACAAATTCTCCAGCAACACAAGAACATAGCCCTGAGCTTCAATATAGAGGCTGCCCAAAGTCACACCACTGACATCTCATAACTCATTACTGGATACTTCCTTGCACTCCAGAGAGAAGAAATCCAGCTCCACCCACCAGAACACCCACACAAGCTTCCCTAACCAGGAAACCTTGACAAGCCACCTGTTCAAACCCACCCACAGCTAGGAAACTCCACAATGAAGAGAACTCCACAATGAAGAGAACTCCACAAACTGCCAGAATATGGTAAGGCCACCCCAAACACAGCAATATAAACAAAATGAAGAGGCAGAGAAATACCTAGCAGGTAAAGGAACCACCAAACCAAACCAAAGAGGAAGAGATAGGGAATCTACCTGATAAAGAATTCCAAATAATGATACTGAAAATGATCCAAAATCTTGAAAAAAAAATGGAGTTACAGATAAACAGCCTTGGAACAAGGATTGAGAAGATACAAGAAAGGTTTAACAAGGACCCAGAAGAAATAAAAAAGAGTCTATATATGAATAATGCAATAAATGAGATAAAATCACTCTGGAGGGAACCAACAGTAGAATAATGGAGGCAGAAGATAGGATAAGTGAGGTAAAAGATAGAATGGTAGAAATAAATGAAACAGAGAGGAAAAAAGAAAAACAAATTAAAAGAAATGAGGACAATCTCAGAGACCTCCAGGAAAGTGTTAAACGCCCCAACATTCGAATAATAGGAGTCCCAGAAGAAGAAGACAAAAAGAAAGACCATGAGAAAATACTTGAGGAGATAATAGTTGAAAACTTCCCTAAAATGGGAAAGGAAATAATCACCCAAGTCCAAGAAACCCAGAGAGTCCCAAACTGGATAAATCCAAGGCGAAACACCTCAAGACACATATTAATCAAATTAACAAAGATCAGACACAAAGAACAAATATTAAAAGCAGCAAGGGAAAAACAACAAATAACACACAAGGGGATTCCCATAAGGATAACAGCTGATCTTTCAATAGAAACTCTTCACGCCAGGAGGGAATGGCAAGACATACTTAAAGTGATGAAAGAAAATAACCTACAGCCCAGATTACTGTACCTAGCAAGGATCTCATTCAAATATGAAGGAGAAATCAAAAGCTTTACAGACAAGCAAAAGTTGAGAGAATTCAGCACCACCAAACCAGCTCTCCAACAAATGCTAAAGGATATTCTCTAGATAGGAAACACAAAAAGGATGTATAAACTCAAACCCAAAAATAAAGTAAATGGCAACGGGATCATACTTATCAATAATTACCTTAAACATAAATGGGTTGAATGCCCCAACCAAAAGACAAAGACTGGCTGAATGGATACAAAAACAAGACCCCTATATATGTTGTCTATAAGAGACCCACCTCAAAACAAGGGACACATATAGACTGAGAGTGAAGGGCTGGAAAAAGATATTCCATGCAAATAGAGACCAAAGGAAAGCAGGAGTAGCAATACTCATATCTGAGAAAATAGACTTTAAAACAAAGGCTGTGAAAAGAGACAAAGAAGGACACTACATAATGATCAAAGGGTCAGTCCAAGAAGATATAACAATTATAAATATATATGCACCCAATATAGGAGCACCACAGTATGTAAGACAAACGCTAACAAGTATGAAAGGGGAAATTAACAACAACACAATAATAGTGGGAGACTTTAATACCCCACTCACACCTATGGATAGAGCAACTAAACAGAAAATTAACAAGGAAACACAAACTTTAAATGATACAATAGATGAGTTAGACCTAATTGATATCTATAGGACATTTCACCCTCAAACAATGAATTTCACCTTTTTCTCAAGAGCACATGGAACCTTCTCCAGGATAGATCACATCCTGGGCCATAAATCTAACCTTGGTAAATTGAAATTGAAAAAAATTGAAATTATTCCAAGCATCTTTTCTGACCACAGTGCAGTAAGATTAGATCTCAATTACAAAAGAAAAACTATTAAAAATCCCAACATATGGAGGCTGAACAACATGCTGCTGAATAACCAACGAATCACAGAAGAAATAAAAAAAGAAATCAAAACATGCATAGAAACAAATGAAAATGAAAATACAACAACCCAAAACCTGTGGGACACTGCAAAAGCAGCGCTAGAGGGAAGGCTCATAGCAATACAGGCATACCTCAAGAAACAAGAAAAAAGTCAAATAAATAACCTAACTCTACACCTAAAGCAACTATAAAAGGAAGAAATGAAGAACCCCAGGGTTAGTAGAAGGAAAGAAATCTTAAAAATTAGGGCAGAAATAAATGCAAAAGAAACAAAAAGAGACCATAGCAATCATCAACAAAGCCAAAAGCTGGTTCTTTGAGAAGATAAATAAAATTGAAAAACCATTAGCCAGACTCATCAAGAAACAAAGGGAGAAAAAGCAAATCAATAAAATTAGAAATGAAAATGGAGAGATCACAACAGACAACACAGAAATACAAAGGATCATAAGAGACTACTATCAGCAATTATATGCCAATAAAATAGACAACTTGGAAGAAATAGACAAATTCTTAGGAAAGTACAACTTTCCAAAACTGAACCAGGAAGAAACAGAAAATCTCAACAGACCCATCGCAAGCACGGAAATTGAAACAGTAATCAGAAATCTTCCAGCAAACGAAAGCCCAGGACCAGACGGTTTCACAGCTGAATTCTACCAAAAATTTAGAGAAG
The DNA here is from genome assembly GCF_014754425.2 of Oryx dammah. Classification (NCBI taxonomy): domain Eukaryota; kingdom Metazoa; phylum Chordata; class Mammalia; order Artiodactyla; family Bovidae; genus Oryx; species Oryx dammah. Next base: position 52,074,303 of record NW_024070212.1, read on the forward strand.
AGCTAACAACTATCCTACTCAAACTCTTCCAGAAAATTGCAGAGGAAGGTAAACTTCCAAACTCATTCTATGAGGTTACCATCACCCTAATACCAAAACCTGACAAAGATGCCACAAAAAAAGAAAACTACAGGCCAATATCACTGATGAACATAGATGCAAAAATCCTTAACAAAATTCTCACAATCAGAATCCAGCAACACATTAAAAAGATCATAAATCATGACCACATAGGCTTTATCCCAGAGATGCAAGGATTCTTCAATATCTGCAGATCAATCAATGTAATATACCACATTAACAAATTGGAAAATAAAAGCCACGATTATCTCAATAGATGCAGAGAAAGCCTTTGACAAAATTCAATATCCATTTATGATAACACCCTCCAGAAAGCAGGAATAGAAGGAACATACCTCAACATAATAAAAGCTATATATGACAAACCCACAGCAAACATTATCCTTAATGGTGAAAAACTGAAAGCATTTCCCTTAAAGTCAGGAACAAGACAAGGGTGCCCACTGTCACCACTACTATTCAATTTAGTTTTGGAAGTTTTGGCCACAGCAATCAGAGCAGAAAAAGAAATAAAAGGAATCCAGATTGGAAAAGAAGAAGTAAAACTCTCCCTGTTTTCAGATGACATGATCCTCTACATGCTGCTAAGTCACTTCAGTCGTGTCCGATTCTGTGTGACCCCATAGACGGCAGCCCACCAGGCTCTCCCGTCCCTGGGATTCTCCAGGCAAGAACACTGGAATGGGTTGCCATTTCCTTCTCCAATGCATGAAAGTGAAAAGTGAAAGGGAAGTCGCTCAGTCGTGTCCAACTTTTCGCGACCCCATGGCTCCTCTGTCCATGGGATTTTCCAGGCAAGAGTATTGGAGTGGGGTGCCATCACCTTCTCTGGATCCTCTACATAGAAAACCCTAAAAGACTCCACCAGAAAATTACTAATCAATGAATATAGTAAAGTTGTAGGATATAAAATCAACACACAAAAATCCCTTGCATTCCTATAGACTAATAATGAGAAAATAGAAAGAGAAATTAAGGAAACAATTCTATTCACCATTGCAATGAAAAGAATAAAATACTTAGGAATATATCTACCCAAAGAAACAAAAGACCTATATATAGAAAACTATGAAACACTGATAAAAGAAATCAAAGAGGACAGTAATAGATGGAGAAATATATCATGTTCATGGATTGGAAGAATCAATATAGTGAAAATGAGTATACTATCCAAAGCAATCTATAGATTCAATGCAATCCCTATCAAGCTACCAGCGGTATTTTTCACAGAGCTAGAAAAAATAATTTCACAATTTGTATGGAAATACAAAAAACCTCAAATAGCCAAAGCAATCTTGAGAAAGAAGAATGGAACTGGAGGAGTCAACCTGCCTGACTTCAGGCTCTACTGCAAAGCCACAGTCATCAAGACAGTATGGTACTGGCACAAAGACAGAAATATAGATCAATGGAACAAAATAGAAAGCCCAGAGATAAATCCACGCACCTATGGACACCTTTTCTTTGACAAAGGAGGCAAGAATATACAGTGGAGAAAAGACAAACTTTTTAACAAGTGGTGCTGGGAAAACTGGTCAACCACTTGTAAAAGAATGAAACTAGATCACTTTCTAACACCATACACAAAAATAAACTCAAAATAGATTAAAGATCTAAACGTAAGACCAGAAACTATAAAACTCCTAGAGGAGAACACAAGCAAAACACTCTCTGACATAAATCACAACAGGATCCTCTCTGACCTACCTCCCAGAATATTGGAAATAAAAGCAAAAATAAACAAATGGGACCTAATTAAAATTAAAAGCTTCTGCACAATAAAGGAAACTATAAGCAAGGTGAAAAGACAACCTTCAGAATGGGAGAAAATAATAGCAAATGAAGCAACTGATAAACAATTAATCTCAAAAATATACAAGCAGCTCCTGCAGCTCAATTCCAGAAAAATAAACGACCCAATCAAAAAATGGGCCAAAGAACTAAATAGACATTTTTCCAAAGAAGACATACAGATGGCTAACAAACACATGAAAAGATGTTCAACACCACTCACTATCAGAGAGATGCAAATAAAAACCACAATGAGGTACCATTTCACGCCAATCAGAATGGCTGCTATCCAAAAATCTACAAGTGATAAATGCTGGAGAAGGTGTGGAGAAAAGGGAACCCTCTTTACACTGTTGGTGGGAATGCAAACTAGTACAGCCACTATGGAGAACAGTGTCGAGATTCCTTAAAAAATGGAAATAGAACTGCCATATGACCCAGCAATCCCACTGCTGGGCATACACACCGAGGAAACTAGAACTGAAAGAGACAGTGTACCCCAATGTTTATCGTAGCACTGTTTATAATAGCCAGGACATGGAAGCAACCTAGATGTCCATCAGCAGACGGAATTGGATAAGAAAGCTGTGGTACATATACACAGTGGAGTACTACTCAGCCATTAAAAAGAATACATTTGAATCAGTTCTAATGAGGTGGATGAAACTGGAGCCAATTATACAGATGAAGTAAGCAAGTAAGCCAGAAAGAAAAAACACCAATGCAGTATACTAACACATATATATGGAATTTAGAAAGATGGTAACAATACCCTGTATGCGAGACAGCAAAAGAGACACAGAGGTATAGAACAGTCTTTTGGACTCTGTGGGAGAGGGCGAGGGTGGGATGATTTGAGAGAATGGCAATGAAACATGTATATTATCATATGTGAAATGAATCGCCAGTCCAGGTTTGATGCATGATACAGGATGCTTGGGGCTGGTGCACTGGGATGACCCAGAGGGATGGGATGGGGAGGGAGGTGGGAGGGGGGTTCAGGATGGGGAACACATGTACACCCATGGCGGATTCACGTCAATGTATGGCAAAATCAATACAATAATGTAAAGTAATTAGCCTCTGATTAAAATAAATAAATTTATATTAAAAAAAATAAAGAATAGCAGGCTGAAGTGGCATCAAATCATTAGCCTGCCCAGAGTGACAAGTTAATAGCCCACCTAGGGTGCTCCCATGTCTCAGTCCTGCCTTTGCCCTCATCATAAATACTAAGTAATTATAGAGTGAAACAATAATACCAGATCAGGTTTCCCCACCCAGTTAAGCACCAAGGGTATGGAGGAGCAGGCCTGGCTCTCTAGAAGATATGTGCATGCAGCTTGAGTACAGACAGTGGGCCTGGAAGGGTGATAAGCAAAGCAGTGGAGACAGGGCCTCGGGCATTTCCATCAGCTCTTGACAGCTGCAGAGATTCAGAAGCAGAGGCTAAGCCTTTACCCTTCAGAAAGAAAGGAGAAAAATTCATATTTGCCAACTTACTCACCAAACATGACATCTCACAAATCTGAATAGAGAAGTGCTGTCAAGTTCAGCCTGACTCGCTGCATTATAATGACAGTGAGTCAACTCGAATCAGTGATGGATCGCTGGATAAATGCCACAGCATTCTTAAATGACCTTAATATCTTATCAAACTATGACTTCACAATTCTTCTTTTTTACGAATTAACAGTATAAGGCAACGAGAAAACGTGTGGGCCAGAGGAAGTATCAAGTTACCACCTAACAAGGATAACGTGCACCAAGTCATTCTGTGCCCACTTGATTCCCAGTTCACCTTCCCCCAAGACCATAGGCTCTGGGAAGGTAAGGACATTGCCCAGGGCCTGCCACATATTAGGTGCTCTCTAATTACTGTAGTTCCGAATCCTGCGTGCTATGATCAAGCTGACAATATTCATGTCCTGGGATGGTTTCAGTCTCATAAAACCAGTGACTTCTGACCGTGATCACTGTAAAAAATGCTATATGTGCACTACCATACTGTCAGCCCAATGACAAAAATAAATTTCCACGCACTGCAAATCAGACTCGTGTTAAGATCAAGCTAATCTCTGACCACAAAATACAAAAGTCTAATGTTCACCAAGTACTGAATGACCACTAAACATTAAACAAAGAAGATATTTAAAGTAAACACTGCTACTCACTCACCCCCCAAAACAAGTAGTGGTTCCATACCTGGTGCTTCTTCAGCATTGAGGGAGTGCTGAGTGCTGTACTGCTTCTATTAAACTGCATCACCAAGAGCTGGTCAGATGCCTTCCTGCCTCTCACTATGAGCTCTTAGAAGAGTTCACGTGCAAGACAGGGGCTAACACACAAGAATCTCAGTAACTGTCTGCCAAATGGAGAAAGGTGGTGGGAGGTAGAAAGGAGAAGGCTCCTATTTAATGTGCATTTAGTGAGGTAGGTATTATGGTCTCAACTCTAATGGTGGGAAAGGTGAGAATGAGAAGAAGAAGCTTGCTCAAGCTCAAGCTAACAAAGTGAAGCCAGAATTCACACCAGCTCTGACTAACAGCCATCTGCTACACCGCCTCCCCAGTGAGCTATGTTAAAAGGAGTTTTATATAGAATGTGATAATGCTTAAAAAAAAAAAAAAAAAAACCTACAATCTATCTTTTAGAGAAACTGAAAGACACAATCTAAAAATCAGATCTGTAAAGTTTTCCTGTTCATTACTCAGTATTCCATCCAGTGAAACAGAATTACCAACTGCTCCCTCCATCCTGCTTGCCTCTATTAAGTAATTAAGATCTGCAAGGCAGCCACCAGAGCAGGCACGTACATCCTGCTGCCACAGCCTCTTATAGAGAAACATGCACTCATCCCTGTAATGACAAGAGGAGTAACCCAAGTTTCATCTGTATTTAAATGATGTTTTACATGGCGTTTCTTCCTGGTCTTCCTATTAAAATGAGGTGGCTCAGTAGTAAATAATCTGCCTGCCAACGCAGGAGACATAAGAGACGTGGGTTCAATCCCTGGGTGGGGAAGATCTCCTGGAAGAGGCAATAGCAACCCACTCCAGTATTCTTGCCTGGAAAATCCCAAGGACAGAGGATTCCAGAGGGCTACAGGCCATGGGGTCACAGAGTTGGACATGACTTAGCAACTAAAACAACCAAATAACTTTGTGCCATAACATCTAAATATGACCTTTCTGAATGACTTAATAAAGAAGTATTGCATGTCTTAATCTGTTAGCGGCTTTGTTAGGCCTAGTTCTTACCTGACACCCTTATGAGGAAGGGAGTGTAGCAGAATGGTTAAGATTAAGTTCTGTGTCATTTACCACCTGCTTGATCTAAATAAACTAAGCATCAGTTTTCTCATCTGCAAAATAAAGATGACAATAAGAATTAAATGTTTTAAGAATTAAATGAGGTAACTATAAAAATCAAATGCTTAGCATAGCAGGAGGTTTGAAGTAAATGCTCAAAAATGGTAATTTACTAACTAACAGGTATATCTAAAATGAATTCTTTAAAGGTTGCCTTTAAAGCATTACCCTCTGGTAAAGAGAAACCAGACTGGATGTTAGGGAGTTTGGTTCTCCACCCAAGTTAGTGATTTCCATGCCAGATTTTGCAATGTATCACATGACTTCAGTTACTACAAAGTGTTGTGAAATATAAAGATAAATGTAACTTACCTCAATTATTTAATATATGACACATAGGAAAGACCAGGTATTGTGAAGCCAAAACAACACAGGGTGATGCAACATTTTTAAAAAGTTAACCTGTCCAAGTAACCTCCACTTTTATGCCTGTCTTTCCAATCAAGGTTCATGCTGCAGACAAGTCAGATAAAGCTAATGTCACCCCAGGCCATGTTTTAAAGTCTATAATCACAGAGGCACACCAATGTGAATATATTTTATGCCACAGAACTGTACACTTTAAAATGGTTAAAACTGTACATTTTATGTTATATATATTTTACCACAAAAAAATCTCTCATGTAAAGAAAGTGAAAAGAAAGTGAAGTCGCTCAGTTGTGTCCGACTCTTTGCGATCCTGTGGACTGGACCCTGTGGACCGTAGCCCACCAGGCTCCTCCCTCCATGGGATCTCCAGGCAAGAATACTGGAGTGGGTTGCTATTTCCTTCTCCAGGGAATCTTCCCGACCCAGGGACTGAACCCAGGTCTCCCACATTGCAGGCTGACGCTTTAATCTCTGAGTCACCAGGAAAGCCCCTCTCATGTAAAACAGGAAAACTATTCTGCTTCATTTTTTTTTTTCTTCTCGGCCATGCCTCACAGCTTGCAGGATCTTAGTTCCCAGAACAGGGATTGAACCTACACCTCTGGCTATGAAAGCATGGGGTCCTAACTACTGGACCACCAGGGAATTCCCCTGCTTTAAAATGAGCATAAATGGATTACACAAATGAAATATATAGCAGGCCCCCATGTACCAGAAAACATAACACATAAAAAATACTGTGTCAAATTTGCTTTGTCCATAATTCACAAATTATTATAACACTAAATATTTCATTATGAATTTTTTGGTTACTTTTAATTGGAAATATTTGAGTGGGGGAGATATGATCTCACTAATTTGTCCAGAAAAGGCATGGGTCTCTTTTATACTAAACAGCCTTATATGAAGAAGCTAAGACATTCAAAAATCTTCTAGTGACTAGTTAGGTAAACACACACATATGGGATCTTTTTTTTTTCTCCTATAAGAAATGAAGAACCCACTTGTTTATAAAAATCATTAATAACTTATGATGAATTTGCAAAGTATTTGATCCTCCTGTTCATCTTCTTTTATTAATAGGTCAGTTCAGCAAAAAGTATCTAGGATAGCCTTATAGGGTGTGAGGCAGGGTGGAGGGAGAGGTTGGTGCTAAGGTGGAGAGATTGCATGTGTGTGTTTGTGTGCGGAAGTGGTTAGAGAAGATTCACCATAATCCTTTGCCTTAGTGATAGCAGACATACTTACTGGGCTCTTAAGAGTGGTCAATCAATCAATCCTTGAGGCTTTCATCATAACACACAATTTTGTAGGACTGCCTTGTTACTTCCTTGGTCTCTGCATTATGTGTGGCAGAAATGTCTATTCAAGGCCTGAGAGAATAAAGGTAATGGTCCATATCAAATGAGAGCCAATTTAAAATAAGAAATAGCTGCTTTGCCTCTCTACAGGGCTATATTGAAGAAGGATGAGGGGAATGTAGTAATTAGATTGGATGTTTAAATGAAGGAAGTAACCATCACCATGGCATAGGGAAGAATTAAGACTCTGAGGCATTGTGCCCTAACAGAAAGAATCCCTGACTAGGTATGGGAAAACCCAATTTCTACTCTTTACTTTATATCTAACTGATCATATATTAGACAAGTCATCTCACCTCATCTGACCTGACTTCCCTCACTTGTCGTGTTACAGAGAGCCAAATGATAGACCCTCCACTCCCAGCATTCTAGCATCCTGTGAGCTGACTGACTGAAGCTGGAGCTATGTGAGACCTAATCTGAAAAGACAACTTTGGAGGGACGAGAGCGAAGCAGGGCTTTAAGAGAAGAAAGTGATATGACCAGGAAAAGCATTAACCTGAAGGTAAATGCTGTGTTTTCTTAGAAAGAGAGTACACTGAATGGTATACAATTAGAAACTAATAAACTGGTCTTGCCAAAATGAGAGGAAAAGTTGGTCACTGCAAGAAAGGAAGGTCATCAGGTCAAGCATATGATGAAAGCATTGATTTTTAATTGAGCTAGAAAGGTAAGTGGGAGCCATGGAAGGGTCCTAACACCACCATCCCTTAGGCAGCAGGGTTTGCCAGGATTCAGTCCCTGGCCAGTAGCTTCTCTGCGCACACATATGCTCTCCTCGGGGGACATCCTCTATTAAGAATCATCCACATCTCCCTGCAGATGAATCCCAAACACTACATGACAAGCCCAGCTCCCTAATCCTAAACCACAGAATCACCTCCCCATTATCTTCCCAGCTACACACTGAGATGTGTGGGAATTTGAAACGTAGCATGTCCCAAACTGAACCTGTCACTTCTTCTCAACACCCACATCAAACCTGCTCTTCCTGAGTGCCTGAATACTGGAAGCAACATTAACACTGATAGCTGAATGATGCTGAAGGTTGATGGCAACATCCAGAACTCTCATACCTAACCCCAAACCTTTTCCTCTATTCTCTGAAATCAGTTGGTTCTTTTCTTAAACTATTCCCTTCTGCATCCCCGCTACCACTGCCTTGGATGAAGCCTGCCTCATCTTTGGGGAAGACAGCTGGAAAAGCCTCCTTTCTTGACTTCCTTAGTTCCAATTCCATGCTGTAGCTAGAGACCCCTTTTTAAAACATATCATCTCCTGATTTGGTTATTTGTCATAGTGTCTCAGGGGGGTGGGAGGGAAGCTGGCAATAGAATAGCATGGAAAGGAGAGCTATCCAGCCCTTTTTGTGGTTTTATTAGCTCTTGCTATTTCCTTCCCCAAAGGCTGGGCAGACTGGACCTTATTCTGCGGTCACCAGTCACTTGAGAACAGGTGTTGCTCTGTGAATGTTCTGGAGCTGCTTTAGGTGACTGCAAACTGCCCACGTTTTATTTATTCATATCTTTTGTTCCCCTAACCCTCCACTCCACCCACAAGTGAGAGTAGGAGGTTGGGGCTGGTTTTCTCTGCTCACAGTGGAAAATGTACACTGGAACAATTCCCAGGCCTGCCTCCACCGCCATCTGCAGGGGCTAAAGCAAACCACTCACTCAGTCCAGGCCACCATGTCCTACGGTTTGAAATAGGGCCAATCTATACTGCCCCCATGACTTGATAGTAGTAATAAAGAAACACTGCAGAAGCACGTTGCAATCATTAAAGGTGTACACAAATGTAAAGGGGAACCCATTAGAGAAAGCCAGTTTTTTGCTGGTAAAGTAATTTTAGAGGAGGATGCTTCTGGCCTTAGAGCACTATCCTAAATTGAAACAAAACAGCCCATGAAGTGAGCCTTATTTATACCACCTTGGTTCCAAGGAAACAAAACAGCAAATGTTACAAAGTCACGGATGCCCCCTCACATTGAAGTCCTGCTACAAAGTCAAAAAAAATTTTTTTAAAAGGCACAGGGGTCTGGGTAGAAATATGTGACTAAAACACAAAACTGCAATGGTCTCTTCATTGTGAGAAAACAATAACTCGAGTACATGGGTCTTCTGCAAATTCACCTTGCAATAATGGACTGAAAACGGGCCGTTCATACTGTCAACTAGGGATGAGAGAGAGAGGAAGGAAGGAAGGAAAGAAAGAAGGAAGAAAGAAAGAAAAAGAAAAAAATAACACCCACAATCTCTGGTTCACAATGCCAAAGAAGTGCAGCCATGCCTGTCTGCCCAACCCAGAGGCCTTTTAAAACATTCTATCAGCCAAGACTGCTTATCTCTTCTGGCTCCTGTTTTCCCTGGAAAGTATGGGAAGTAAAGGATTGAGCAAGAGCATTAAGAGAGAAGTAGGTCAGTTTTGAAAAGCAAGCTCTTATATCATCTACTTTTCAGAGGTTAAAAAGTCCACCTTCACCTTGGTGTTAAATCAGTGCTTCCTATATGCAACCCTGGTTAATGGCTGCTGGTGCTCAAAAACACTGGTTTCCATTCGCTCCTCTGCTAGAGCAGAGAAATGTCTGGTTTCCATTCAGGGTAAACATAGTGAGTTGTCTTTTTCTGACATTACCTTTTCCGACACCAACTTGGTAGCCTTCCACGCAATCCTCTTCCAACACTTAGGTTAGTGCAAGATTCCACAGGTTTATGTGTAGAGTCCCACAAGACCGCCCCTACTTTAGATGCAAGTCTCAAGTCCCAGAGACTCAGATGATCCACACTTCTGTCTAACGTGATTACAAATTCAGGGGTTCCCCCAACCTCCTCCTCAAGCTTGATAATTCACTACAACGATTCATAGAATGCAGGGAAACACTTTATGCTTATAAGTTTATTGTAAAGGATACAACTTTGCAACAACCAAATGGAAGAGATGCACAGGGTGAGTATTTGATGGTGTGTGTAGGGAGGGTGGCGGAGGGTGTGAAGCCTTCATGTACTAAGTATGACTCCCTCCCAGGGCCTCAATATGTTCACTAATCTGGAAGCTCCCAGATTCTGTAGTCTAGGCATATTTCTGGAAGTTTCACTACATAGGCATGATTGATTAAATCACTGGCCACTGGCGATTAGAAATCTCTTGACACCCCCTCCTCCTTCTTCAGAGGTCAGTGGCTAGACTGAAAGTTCCAACCCTCTAATAACTTGGTTGATTTCTATGTCAATCAGCCTCTATCTAGAAGCCACCCCAGAGTCACTCTATTTGCATAAACTAGGGTAGGGTTGAAAGGGGCTCATCCTGTGTAGCAAAAGATCTTCTATCAGGAAATTCCAAGGATTTTAGGAGCTCTGTGCTATACACTGAAGGCAAAGACCAAATATACATGTATTTCTTATTATACCACTCATGGCATCACATTGCGTGAGAACAATCTTACAGAAGGGCTAATTCTTATTCAAAATAGTTGCAGTCTGAAACAGTGCCAAGTGGTCCATTCTAGTCAGGTTCACCTTCAAGGCCCAAACACAGCAAGCAGTCACTTAAGCAATGGATGTCCTGAGTTAATGACTTAGAGAAGTTACTTCTTAAGGGAAACCTTTGACCAGGACCTTCACATCTGGCTTTTCCAGTTTTCTATTCCTTGCTTTCACAGCATTTATTACACACCTTTATGTAATCGTTCAATTGAGTTTTATTTCTCTTCAACTAAAACGATAAGCTCTAGGAGGTCTGGTCTACCTGTCTCATGCTCATCATTGTATGCCCAGGGCTTAGCAGGCAGAACTGCGATTAAATATTAAATGAACATTAAAATAATTAAAATTAGAACCTCCCCTCCCCCTTGCTTGAAGCAAAAACCAGAACCATTTCCTACAAACACTGCATCATCTAATCTTCAAATCACCAGAATCCTTTAGGAAATTAAGTCTCTATTCTAGCCCTGTCAGCAGAGAAAAGAGGTTTAGTTTAGGCATGGCCTTAAGAATAATTTGAGGCAGCTCTGGGGTTACTGAGGTGATAAGAGGAGGGTCAGACTTCTAAAAGAACCCATGAAGGACTGAAATAACAGGAATCAGGTAGGTCATCCCCATTCCAAAGAAGGGGAGTGGTAGGGTTTCCACACACTGGGTTGGCTTTGGGCTTCAGAACTCAGAGGACTCTGTGGCTTCATGTGGTATTTTTTAGCAAAGGAGAGAAACCATGCTCTCTCTGAAAGTTTAGAGTTGTGATGGCTTCCAGGAAATAAAAGCCACACTCTGTCTGGAAGTTTAATACACGACTTCTAAATCAGGGTGGGGCTTTGCCTGGCTCAGTGACAAATTCAGCTGCCCAACAGGTGTCATCTTTGGCCACTGACCTGGGTTTCTCCTCTGTGCACAGCACATGAATCTACGATTATTTCTCAGCAACAGACTTGAAGGTAGAAAGACTGTACCAAGAAAGCTAATGGTGTCTTTTTTTCCTATATCTATTTTTTCCCCTTAATCCATACACAATAAATAACCTCTTTCTGTTTCTGCCCGACAACATCACGTGTTTCTATTGTGGAAAGTCTTTACTCATTGAAGGAAGACAACAACAAAGTCATGGTCAGTTGAACAGAGACAGAAGTGAAGAGGGTCCTATGTGCCACCAACTTGGTCCCAGCCAGAGATGGGGTTCAGAGAGTGTCAGAGGACTGTCACATCTTTCATTCACTAGGTATCCTCAACAATCATGACCTAGCCTCTACTGGGTGCAAAGCATCATCCCAGGTGCTGAAGGGGACAGGTGTCAGACTCAAGACACAAACTTCAAAAGGAGCTTATGCTTTGGTAAATAAAGCATGAATACAAGATCAAACAAATGGATTACATAGTCGTGTTTTAAGGTAATATATACTAAGGAAATATTAGTCATTGCACAAGATTTGAGTTGGACCAAGAAAAATGCACAGGATTTATATAAATGGGAGGTAATGGGATGAGGGATAGAAGGGAGGATTAATAAGGGGGCACATAATATTTTATGTGAAGGGATGGGGAACAAATAAAAAGGCAAAAGGATATTTCAGAAGTTAGTGAAGAGACTGGAGTGGATTTTAGTTAGTGCAGATGGAGTGGAATTTTTGAGACAATAATGGAGATGAGTGTAAAGTAGATTAGGGTTAAGTATTAAAGTCTAGATTGTCAGGCCAAGAATTTTGCAAGATGCATCTCAGCCCTTGGTATGTAACAGGCACCTGAGAAATAACTGCTTTGGGATACAAATATCACTTTTAGAATTAATAGTCAAGTATTTTTATGAGAGCAGAAAGGAATTTAGATTAGAACATACTAGCAATAGGAAACCACTGATGGCATATGAGCAGAGGACTGATGGAAAAAAAGTTTAAGGGCATATTAGTATATATTAGGGAAATTAATTTGAAAGCATAAGGGAGCATTCATTGGAAAGGATTTGAGGATGAGAGCAGTAAGCCTAATTCTGTATTAGGGTATACATCATGTCACCTTGTAAAATAAAACATATTGGGACTTTGAAATACCAAGTAGAAAAGCAGTTATGTTTAAAAATATTAAGCTTTCAGATTAGCCAGTAAAATGATGCACCTGAACATTTTAGATTTTGAGGGAACAGAGTTTTCCTAAAAGTAAATAATTGATGTTTTCAAAAGAGAAAAGTATTTGATTAGTTTTTGTTGTTGTTATTACTGTTTTGCTGCATCAAGCGGCACATAGGGATCTTAGGTCCTGGACCAGGGATTGAATCCATGCTCCCTGCAGTGGAAGCATGGAGTCTTAACCATAGGATTGCCAAGAAAATTCCTGATTAGTTTCTCTACACTAGATGGTACTTGAATACTTTGGAAGAAATTAGATGCTTTGAGATAAAAATAATACTTTTAGAATTAGTAGCCAAATATTTCTTGCAATAACAGAGAAGAACAGTCATTTAAAATACATACATACACACACACACACACACACACATATACACACTACATAATGGTGCCAGATACACAAGTGTTCATGTTAGACATGCCCGAGGCAAGCCATCCACCCAAGAGTATACTGGGCTTTTCTTCTGGAGAAATTGTTAGGCATTATGTCACTCACCATGCAATCAAATCTGTTTAAAACCAAGTTAAAATTACTCTAATTATGGGCCAACATTTCATTTGTTTCACAACTGGTGCCTAATCAAACAGTTTTGTAGACTTTACCACAAGGTAACTTAATTGGAACTCCAGTACTTTGGCCACCTCATGCGAAGAGTTGACTCACTGGAAAAGACTCTGATGCTGGGACGGATTGGGGGCAGGAGGAGAAGGGGATGACAGAGGATGAGATGGCTGGATGGCATCCCTGACTCGATGGACGTGAGTCTGAGTGAACTCCTGGAGATGGTGATGGACAGGGAGGCCTGGCATGCTGCGATTCATGGGGTTGCAAAGAGTCGGACACGACTGAGCTACTGAACTGAACTGAACTGAATTAAATTCAGTGCCAAAAGAGATTTTTAAAAAATTAAATTCAGTGCCCAAAGTTTTCTTTACGTAACTGATTTACCAATTTAGGCATCAGAAATCTTATTTCTATAAAAATTACTACGGGAACTAAATCTAAATCAAATCAAAACATCTCCATTAAAAACTATATTCTTCTTTCATAAACACTTTGTTTAAATATTTCCCAGCCACAGGCTTGTGTGGACAAACCAGAAGTGAGAACAAATATGATCCCGTTGTGAAAGCAGAGTAAGATGAAAGAATACATTTGGAATCTGCTGAAGCACTATTAAGATTCCATGTAAAAATTCATTCCTATGGAAACATCAATTTATATGAAGTTGTAATAGGAGGAACTGCAAAAGGAGAAGTCTTCATTTTGTTGTTTGGCAATTCCCCTCAACCTCCTATGCAAATGCCTTTTCCTGCAGCTGGGCTGGCTCATCTGAAATGAGGGCGCTCACCCACCTGCGTGGTGAATGGAGAACAGGGTTAAGCTATCATTTTCATGATACAAAGTCAGTCCTAAAAACAAAACAAAACAAAACAATCGCAGTCTTTAATGACTTACTTTGGAGAAATGTGCCTTTTGCTTCTAAGGTAACAAGCAAATCCCACTGTCCTAATGGTTTTGCTGAGATTTCTGTCATTCCTTGTGATTTACTTTAATTTATAACTCCTTAAATGTAGGAAACATATTTTACTGTTTGATCAGTTTGTTTTTTCACTGAGTATGAAGACTCAGTGACCCAGACATAACAAGAGTTATATGTATCTAATGATTATTTTTATTGTTCAAGCAAAGTGTTATCAAACAAGACTTGTCACAGATCACATTCCCCTACCAAGCAGAATAATAAGCACCTGCACTCAGAACCTTTTCCTTCATTCCTAGAGGTCTGCCTTGTGGAAGAGGCAGCTGGAAGATACTTGTGCAAAAGCAGAAGGAATTCCCACTTACTGACAGCTACTTTTATTCTTATTTTTAATTTTAAGCAGGATTTGACTAAGTTTACTATAAAAATTTGCAAAAAAAAAAAAAAAAAAAGGCTGTCTGAGGAGGCCTTATAAATAGCTGTGAAAAGAAGAGAAGTGAAAAGCAAAGGAGAAAAGGAAAGATATTCATTCCCAGTTGAATGCAGAGTTCCAAAGAATAGCAAGGAGAGATAAGAAAGCCTTCCTCAGGGATCAATGCAAAGAAATAGAGGAAAACAACAGAATGGGAAAGACTAGAGATCTCTTCAAGAAAATTAGAGATACCAAGGGAACATTTCATGCAAAGATGGGCTCGATAAAGGACAGAAATGGTATGGACCTAACAGAAGCAGAAGATATTAAGAAGAGGTGGCAAGAATACACAGAAGAACTGTACAAAAAAGATCTTCACAACCCAGATAATCATGATGGTGTGATCACTCACCTAGAGCCAGACATCCTGGAATGTGAAGTCATGTGGGCCTTAAAAAGCATCACTACGAACAAAGCTAGTGGAGGTGATGGAATTCCAGTTGAGCTATTTCAAATCCTGAAAGATGATGCTGTGAAAGTGCTATACTCAATATGCCAGCAAATTTGGAAAACTCAGCAGTGGCTGAGTCCTCAACAGGACTGGAAAAGGTCAGTTTTCATTCCAATTCCAAAGAAAGGCAATGCCAAAGAATGCTCAAACTACCACACAAGTGCATTCATTTCACATGCTAGTAAAGTAATGCTCAAAATTCTCCAAGCCAGGCTTCACCAATACGTGAACCTTGAACTTCCAGATGTTCAAGCTGGTTTTAGAAAAGGCAGAGGAACCAGAGATCAAATTGCCAACATCTGCTGGATCATGGAAAAAAGTAAGAGAGTTCCAGAAAAACATCTATTTCTGCTTTATTGACTATGCCAAAGCCTTTGACTGTGTGGATCATAATAAACTGTGGAAAATTCTGAAAGAGATAGGAATACCAGACCACCTGACCTGCCTCTTTAGAAATCTGTATGCAGGTCAGGAAGCAAAAGTTTGAACTGGACATGGAACAACAGACAGTTTCCAAATAATAAAAGGAGTATGTCAAGGCTGTATATTGTCACCCTGCTTATTTAACTTCTATGCAGAGTACATCTTGAGAAACACTGGGCTGGAAGAAACACAAGCTGGAATCAAGATTGCTGGGAGAAATATCAATAATCTCAGATATGCAGACGACACCACCCTTATGGCAGAAAGTGAAGAGGAACTAAAAAGCCTCTTGATGAAAGTAAAAGAGGAGAGTGAAAAAGTTGGCTTAAAGCTCAACATTCAGAAAACGAAGATCATGGCATCTGGTCCCATCACTTCATGGGAATTAGAGGGAAACAGTGGAAACAGTGTCAGACTTTATTTTGGGGGGTTCCAAAATCACTGCAGATGGTGACTGCAGCCATGAAATTAAAAGACGCTTACTCCTTGGAAGGAAAGTTATGACCAACCTAGATAGCATATTAAAACACAGAGACATTACTTTGCCAACAAAGGTCTGCCTAGGCAAGGCTACGGTTTTTCCTGTGGTCATGTATGGATGTGAGAGTTGGACTGTGAAGAAAGCTGAGCACCGAAGAATTGATGCTTTTGAACTGTGGTGTTGGAGAAGACTCTTGAGAGTCCCTTGGATTGCAAGGAGATCCAACCAGTCCATCCTAAAGATCAGTCTTTGGTGTTCACTGGAAGGACTGATGCTGAGGCTGAAACTCCAATACTTTGGCCACCTCATATGAAGAGTTGACTTATTGGAAGAGACTCTGATGCTGGGAGGGGTTGGGGGCAGGAGGAGAAGGTGACGACAGAGGATGAGATGGCTGGATGGCATCACCGACTCGATGGACATGAGTTTGAGTGAATTCTGGGAGTTGGTGATGGACAGGGAGGTCCTGGTGTGCTGCAATTCGTGGGGTCGCAAAGAGTCAGACACAACTGAGCGACTGAACTGAACCGAACTATAGAAACAATGCAATACTTTTATAGACATTTCTTAGGTAAACAAGCTAGGCTTCAACAAGGAATCAGGTACTCCCTGTCAGACAATGCACAAACACAAGGCAAAGGCGAATAGGCCAGTGCTCCTCTGCAGACAAAGCAGACACTGCTGCTACACATGATAATGAAATTTAAAGGAAAAAAAAAAAAAACTATGAATGTCAGTGACATCCATGGGCACTATACCTGCCTGTATAAACTGTGTGCATATAACAGTATGCATAATTAATTATGTGGATAGTGAATTCAATAAACATTTAAGAGCCTATTCTATGCAAGAACTGTATTATTCCTAAGAAAATGAGGCAATTCTACCGTCATGTGTAAAGACACTGCCAAGGGGTCTAATGAGCCCACCTGTAAACTGATAAAGTCAGTCAGTACTGAGGCAGGCCAGTGGCCTGGACAGTCTCCTCTCTGGCATTTCGTTGTCTGCCGGTTACTCTCCCTCCCTGTACTTTCCACTCTAGTGCCTTTTAGTTTACGTTTGTGTTCACTGGATTCTCTTGACAGGGGAGAATTTATTGAACATTTGCTATGTTGTAGGCTAAACAGGACAAGAAGGAATGACAGTCATTAAAGGAGAATTCATTTTACTTTTGTATTTCATCTCATATCTACCCTTCAAACACTAAAAAATTAGGGTGATGGGAAATATACACAAAATGAATAGGGAACAGAAATATATATAATCAAGGATTGAACAGGATAGTTGAAACAACAGTGAGATACACCTGCATAATGCTTTAAAGTTTATGGAGTAATTTTTCCCATAAGTCATTTAAATCACTCACTTGACTTTACTAAGGAGACCAGCTCAGAGAGAAAAAACAGCTGCCTAAGTCAGACGTATGGTGAACAAGAGCTTGGTCTCATTACCGACCCCAAATATGGTGGTGTTTTCACTATTAATGCTGCCTCTCACAAAGGCCAACAGGAAGAGTTCAGGGAATGGAGAAAGCAGCACAGGTGATGTATATCTGAGACTTTGGGAATATGATGGAGCTGGATCAAGAAGAATTCCAGTTGGGGAAGGGCAAGATCAGGGAGGTCCTGAGTGAGGAAAAGCAATGAGTCAGCAGGTTCCACTGATGACTGATGGTAGTCTTCTAGCCAAACGGAAATGACTTCACAAAGATGTATAAGGACACTTTTAAGACTTAAGATCTCAGAATAAAGAACATAGTTTGTCTTGACTCACAAGAGAGAAACACTATATATTCTAAAATAGAATGCAAGGAATGTTTTAGGAAAATGAACCTAGCAGGGCATAGGAGATCCCCTGGGGCAGGAGAAGGGAGGGGAGACAGAATGAAGGCAAGGGAAGCAGGTAGGTTCCTACCGCAGTAATTCAATAACTGAGAAGTGGGGACCCAAACAGGGTAGTGTTGGTGAAAATAATAGGAGCAAATTTAAGTAGCAGTAACAGAAAAAAACTTGACAAGTATTGGCTGATGGGAGATAGGAGGAAAGGAAATAGGAATGAAGTTGGGAGAAAGGCTTTATCATGAAGTGTGAGTTAATATAAAATTATTCATTGGAAGGCCAATGAGCAATCTGGTGAATTTCACTTTCACTTTGATCAAGGATAATTTACTAACATAATAGAGGTTTTATTTCTTTATTAGGGGTTTGGCTAGGCTAAGTTTTGACTGAGTATTGCTCTTGAGAATGAACCCTGTGGGAAAGTTGAAGAAGGTGGGGTGAAAAGGCCACTTAGGTTCAGATCACAAAGAGACTCGGGTACCATGCTATGGAACCATGAAGGTTTTTATATAAGGAAGTGAAATGATCTGGTCAGTGTTAAATTTCAAATTTGGAAATTTATTATTTGCTGCTTTGGTAGCATGGGGAATTCATTAGAAGGGAGAAATGTACGAGACCAGATCAATAGTCCAAGGGATAAAAACAAAAAAGAAGGTTTGAAGTAAGACGTGACTGAATATGAGAAAAAGGGGAATAAAAGCAAATACTTTAAAGTACCATCACTCTTTCAAGCGGGTACTTTGCTAAATAGTTTATGGGCATGGATCCTAGGGCTACTCAGTACTAATCAGGACTAGTGGCAAATCCAATGTTAAGGAGAGCCAGGACTCAAGGACGAGTGACCACCCTTGTTTGGGACCCAGGGTCAATGGTGAAAATTGATCAGTGGAGAACGGTTTTTTAAAAATACTGAGTTTGCAGTACCTTTTAGGCGGTGAGGTTTGGTAGGCAGTAGGAAATAAACTGGAGCCCTGTGCAGAGGAGAACATATGAATGAGTTGTTAGACTGTTTTGGCCACTAACACTGGCCAATGTTGGATTCAAAGGCTTGCACTTGGTAATTTGGAAAAAAATAAGTTATTTAAGATAAAGGCTCGCACTTGGTAATTTGGAAAAAATAAGTTATTTAAAATAAAAAACTAAATGTAGACTGAGTCTATCTCCTATAAAAAGTAGTACAGTTAATACTTTCCTTTGTGAATATTTCTATTTAAGGATGAGACAATTTAATTTTTTATGAAGGCAATCAAGTTAACTAAAATATAAAGTCTGTATATTATAAAACACACACACACACACACATGCCTCTTAAGGTGGCTTTTACTTATCTGCCCAAATGGAGGTAAACAGGATTGAAAGACTTTAAATACGAACTTCCAGTCTCCCACTGCAGGTGCTCATTGCCTTCCTGATCATGAATGGACAAGTCTCTAATAAAATGTGTCAGGGCAGATTTTTCATTGTATACTTCGGTGTAAAAAAGCTGCTCTCTCTCACGCTACTTAAACTTCATTTTGTGCTCTAAATTTACTGGTTGGTTGCAGAAATAGTGAATATATTTAGCTTATCAACAGAGTTAATAGAAACAGGAAGGAATTTAAGATGTGGTATGTTTTGTATATTTATAAATATCAATCTTTCCTTTGCTAGCTTTGATAGAATTGGGAAATGTACCCTTGGGGAATCCAATTCTGAAGAATACTTCCTGTTTTGTTCTTCTCTGTGTAATTTATCTCTGTTTAATGTACTACATAATTATTTTGTCTACTTTCTGTGTCTACCCACCAGGCCCAGTAGGCTCCAAGAGCACAGAGCTTTTATCTGTAAAGTTCAATGACATATCTCTCTCTAGCTTTTAACTCAGATAATAGGAGCTCAGTAAATAACCGCTGAGTGAATCTATCACAGTCCTGCGATTACTGTACTTCACAAACTTGACATGTGTTTTTCCTTAGCAATCATGACTCAATTTCCATATTCTAACTTCATCTTGAACCATGATTTCTATTTATATACTCCAAAGAAATTCTTTTAGGACCTATATCAAGGTGAGATTCTGTAGGGCACTGAAGGTTACTGGTACAAAAAAATGAACGTGAGAGAAATGGCAGCCAAATGTTACACCTTCCCAGATCCTCCAGGTGATTCCTCTGGCACGCTCTGTCTTACAAGGAGTTATGATTCTTCTACCCTCCTACTCTGACTTCTTGTTTCCTGACCTCAGTTCCTGTTTTCAGCATCTGCTTTAACCTAGACTTCCTTTTGGTAATCTGACCCCAGGGTACCTGAGTTGAACATCTGTTATTTTCACTGCTTGACATTTAAAATTTTTTTGGTGCATGTGGTTAAATCTAGAGGATGGTGTAAGCCTATATGTCTTACACAGCCTAGAAACTCACATAATTTAACGTTACAAGATAAATATTATAGACTACTTTCCCCTAAAGGTTCTTATTGCCCTTCCCTGTCCCCCTCACATAAAACCTAATAATTTCCTCACCACTCTGCTTGATGGGATAATGACAGTGATCACTTGCATTCCTTATTCTACATAAATTTTTCCTCTGGTCAACTGCATTTGGTAAGTAGGAATTATGATACAATCAAAGAAAAGAAGAAAACTACCACCAGTCTCCAGATACATACAGTGAATGAAATTTTAAAAAGACTTCAAACTTAGAAAAAAGAGAGATGTATTCTAAGCTACAAATTATCCAGTTGCTGTCTAGATATACGTTAGAAAAAATATTGTGTTTGTGCACTGTTTGTGAGATATAGTCAGCACATAACCTAGGCTATGCGTTTTAAGTCACTGGATTTGGCCTAATTTAATGCATAGGCCAGCAATTCCAAACACATTAATTTTATCAGCAAGGCAATGTTTAGGAAGCTCATCAGCTGCAGAGAAGACGATGCACTTGACAGCACTCCTTTCTTGAGCAATGACTCAAATCAGTTAGACTGAAAATGAATCTAGAGGGCACACAGCTGTCAGATAGCCCAAAGGAGTCCTCTGAGCAATAATGTGATTCATTTTCCCCTATCTGTTCAACTGCTTCTGCAAACAGGATTGCAATCCAACAAGTACATTTTCATCCCACTATGAAGGGAGAGCTTTTCAGTGTCATAGAGAGGGCTCTGTTGGGTTCCTTTATACTTACAGATGTGGGAAACTGGGCATAGTGATTTCTTGATTTTATTTAATATTTCAGTGATCTACATCAACCAGTTACAAGAAAGGGCTCTAAAATTAGAGAATCATATTTTTTCAATGTTTGACGCACCAAAGTTTGAGGGATAGACAGGTACCAGACCATCTACTGGGTATAGGCCATTTATTTATATTGTAATATTCCTAAATTGGGCTTCCCAGGTGGAGCTAGTGGTAAAGAACTTGCCTACCAATGCAGGAGACAAGAGATGTGAGTTTGATCCCTGGGTCGGGAAGATCCCTTGGAGGAGCACGGCAAACCACTTCAGTATTCTTGCCTGGGGAATGCCATGGACAGAGAAGCCTGGTGAGCTACAGTCTATTGGTTGCAAAAAGTCGGACACGACTGAAGCGACTTAGCATATTCCTTAATTATTAACATTTTATTATGGAAAATTTGAATCATACACAACAGTAGAGAGCAGTAGCAAAATAAAGCCTGTGTGTCCATTACTCTGACACAACAAACATGATACCCACTCCAATGGGATTATTTGAAACAAATTCTAGATATAATCCTTTATCAGACTTATTTTAGTCCTCATCTCCAATAGTAAAGAATTTTTTAAAAACATAAGCACAACATCATAATCATTCCCAAGAGTGTACTGGTACGTAATAACAACCAGTTCTCTAGCCAGGGGAGGGTAGTCCTTGCCAATTTCAATGGGTTGAAAACAAATGTACAGCATACATATGGTACTTCCACTATGCAGACACATTATATATGTTGTTGTTCAGTTGCTCAGTTGGGTCTGACTCTTTGCGACCCCATGAACTGCAGCATACCAGGCTTCCCTATCTTTCACCACCTCCCGAAGTTTGCTCAAACTCATGTCCGTTGAGTTAATGATGCCATCCAACCATTTTGTCATCTGTCGTCCTCTTCTCCTCCTGCCTTCAATCTTTCCCAGCATCAGGGCCTTTATGAGTTAGCTCTTTCCATCAGGTGGCCAAAGTATTGGAGCTTCAGCTTCAGCCTCAGTCCATCCAATGAATATTCAGGGTTGATTTCCTTTAGGGTTGACTGATTTGATCTCCTTGCAGTCCAAGGGACTCTTAAGAGTCTTCTCCAACACCACAGTTCAAAAGCATCAATTCTTTAGCGCTCACCCTTCTTTATGGTCCAACTCTCACATCCATACATGACTACAGCTTTGACTAGATGGACCTCTGTTGGCAAAGTAATGTCTCTCTTTTTAATATGCTGTCTAGGTTGGTCATAGCTTTTCTTCCAAGTAGAAAGCGTCTTTTAATTTCATGGCTTCAGTCACAATCCACAGTGATTTTAGAGACCAAGAAAATAAAGTTTGTCGCCATTTCCACTGTTTCCCCATCTATATGTCATGAAGTGATGGGATCTGATGCCATGATCTTAGTTTTTTGAATTTGAGTTTTAAGCCAGCTTTTTCACTCTTTTCTTTCACCTTCATCAAGAGGCTCTTTAGTTCTTCCTCACTTTCTGCCATAAGTGTGGTGTCATCTCCATATCTGAGGTTATTAACATCTCTCCCAGCAATCTTGATTCCAGCTTGTCCTGGATCCAGCCCAGCACTGCACATTATGTACTCTGCATGTAAGTTAAATAAACAGGGAGACAATATACAGCCTTAACACACTCCTTTCCAAATTTTCAACCAGTCTATTACATGTTCAGTTCTATCTGCTGCTTCTTGACCTGCACATGGGTTTCTCAGGAGACAGGTAAGGTGATCTGGTATTCCCATCTCTTAAAGAATTTTCAACGGTTTGTTGTGATCCACACAAGTCAAAGGCTTTAGCATAGTTAATGGAGCAGAAGTAAATGTTTTTCTATAATTCTCTTGCTTTTTCTGTGATCCAATGGATGTTGGCAATTTGATCTCTGGTTCTCCTGCCTTTTCTAAATCCAGCTTGTACATCTGGAAGTTCTCAGTTCATGTACTGTTGAAGCCTAGCTTGGAGGATTTTGAGCAGACCTTGCTGATATGAGTGCAACTGTATGGTAGTTTGAACTTTACATATATATTACATGTAAATAACCTTAAGTAGTTTACACATTTATAAATAACCTTAAGAGCACAGATAACAGCAAATTATAGAACAATAAATAGGAAGTGATAAGTTTTGAGTGTTACTTTAACACTTTAAGTTTGTGTAGTTTTTTGAAGGCTGTGTATAACAACTGGCTTGCAGAATTCCTGAAAATATAATAATTAACTCTTGTCAACTCCATCATACCACTGAATCACAACCAAATAATTAATAATTCCTTCATAGTACCACCTATCAAATTTCTCTCTCAGCTCTTTTCCCTTAGCAACAGAGAAACATATTAAGTAGGAAGGAAGAGAGAACTTTGCTTCAGAAAGCTACACCAAGATGTCTGGCTTTCTATAGGCTTTGGTGCTACTGTACGTAACTCAGTCTGCTGTTAAAGGCTGCTTCCAGGAAGCGAAATTACGGGCTGTCAGGCACATGTGCCGCAAAAGAGTTGGACACAACTGAGTGACTAAACAATAACAGCAGTGTTTTTCTTTCGCTTTTACTGCCCATTCTCAGGCACACAGGACAGAGAGTTTTAAAAAGAGCAGAGGAGGAACTTGGCAGATGGGAAAATAAGCCCCTTTCAGGTAGACAACCATAAATTGATGAAATGTTCTACAAGAAAGATTCCTAAGATGTGACACCTTCTGTCACACAACCATCGACTCTGTTTGTAAAAGCCCTTTTAAATGTGCGTTCCAGAGTGGAATACGGCATGTCAGATGTGATGGGGCAGAATAAACCCCCAAGTGGGGCTGCTGTCATCCTTGATGAAGAGGGAGGCTGTACTGCAACTCCACTTTTAAGTTCACAGTCAAGTGAAACTCAAGTCTAGAAAATGAAGTGGTGTCTACCGGTACCACCCAGACTCCAGAGAGTCTGCACTTCGGCAGAGACGCCATTAGAACATGATGAGTCCTGGCCTTCATCAGGACTCCAGAGAGTCTGGACTTCAGAGGGACCCAGACCTCATCAACTCCTCCCAGCACCAACTCTGTTCCCATACTGCCTTTCCAACATCGTCTCCCACTATGCCTCTGAACACGCCCTTAATTCCAAATAGGCAGCCGACTCACTGTCCAAAAATATGTACCGTTGTTATATTTTAAGCTTTTTATTATGAAGAATCCCTAATACATACAAAAGTACAAATAATAGTACAAGGAAGTCCCATGTACCCTTCCACTTAGTTTCAACAAGTAACAAACTCTTATCACACCCATGCTCAGGATTAATTTTGAAGCAAATCCTGGACATCATTTCACCCACAAATATTTCAGTACTGTATACTGAAATATACAGTATTTCAGTTCTGTCCTGTACGTCTCCAGTCAGATAGTTCCCTTCTACCCCTTCACCTTTCCAAATCCTGTCTCATCTGACGAGGCTCACTTGGATCTCTCTTCCTACACTGTTTCTCCACTGAACCTGTCACCTAGTTATATGTCTCCCTGGGCGCCTCTCTTATTATCGTCTGGTCGTTCCTGACCTCCTAAGCTGTACACTCACAATGTCATTAGCTTGCAAAACAGGAAAACTGCTCTACCCTGATAGTGAAATGATGATGCTCAATAGGAAGCAAACTAAGTAACGACCTGGTTTTAGAAAGTTTATAAAAAATTAGCACACCAATCTCACGCAGCATACTGACTCAATTACTTGTATGGCAAACACCTCATGGCATAGAACAGGGTGTGCCCCCAAAGTATGATAAGCCAGAAAGAACACTAGACCCAGAGCTAAAAGCACTAGTTCTTGTTCTGGTTTTGTATGTTATTCTGGGGTATGTTGAGTGACTTCTTGAAGTTTTCCCATAAAATAGGAGTTAACTATAGCCATTTTCTCTCTCTTCTCCTCACCAGACTGTCAGACGTGCAGGTGTACATGCTCAGTCATGTCTGACTCTTTGCAACCCCAAGGACTGTAGCCCGCCAGGCTCCTCTGTCCATGGGATTTCTCAGGCAAGAATACTGGGGTGGGTTCCTATTTCCTTCTCCAGGGGGATCTTCCCGACCCAGGGATCAAATCCGCATCTCCTGTGTTTCCTGCATTGGCAGGCGGATTCTTTACCTCTGAGCCACCTGGAACTCTCAGAATCAAATGCAATCATATATGCAAAAATGGCCTTTTATTTACAAAGCATGTTGTTGGCCATCTGACTTGATAACAAGGACAGCTATTGCTTTAGATCTTGAATATATGAGAAGAGATTTAAGCTCTCAACAGGGGAAATGGGAATGTGAAAAATAGAAGTCAGATGAGATTCAGAGCTAAAAAAGTTAACCCCTGGGGGAATTTAAAAGCATACTTAGAGTCTAGTTGCAAAAACCACTGCCTTGGCAGTAAAGTGGTTAAGACTCCATCCTTCCGTCGTAGGAGGCATGGGTTTAGTCCCTGGTCGAGGAGCTAGGATCCCCCATGCTGAGCAGCACACCCATAAAAGAAACAAAAAACAAGACAAAAACAACCAACCAAACAAAAAAAACCCAACCCCCCGCCACTGCTTTATAATTAAAACAGACACATTGAAGGATCTCTAAAAACAGACTGCAAGGGAAGCAAGATGTCAGCTATTTAAGAAAAATTCTTGTTACTTTAATTAAATGAAAAGTCAAAATTCAACATTTGATGCCCTCTTTCAAATAAAATTGCAGATTTGTCCAATAAAATGGCTATAATTCTGAGTTTATTCTCTCCTAGGACATTTTCAAAGCCTCTGACTACTCAAATTTTCCTTTTGCTTTGCCAGAGAATAATCATTACTATCAAACTGCAAACACTTATCATATTACACTAAACACTACTTAAATTACAATAGAATCAAGGTCTCTCTCTCCTCCAGTAAAAAAGAGGATAGACAGCTTTATCCAAAAAATGCTGTTGTACAAATGACACTGTAAGCTGTCATTGGAGGTCTGGGAGAGACAGCTTCAGCCTATCGAAACCATCCATTAGAATATTAATTTTATAAGTTTTCTTGCAACTAAATGAAAAGTACAAGGAATAAGGAAAAGGCTTAAATTTTATAAAACTCTGGATAATTTAGGCCAATGTAGAAAACAGGGTTTTTCAACTTTGAACATTAACACAATTTAGCAATAGTTGGTAAAAACAACAGCTGCTAAGCGTGGTAAACCCAAATGAGATTATTAGGTCAAAAATCACAGAAATACACAGAGAACATTTCAAAATTCCCAGCACAATGACAACAAAGCACCAAAATAAATCTCATTAAGAAACAAAATGTTTTCAGAAAGAATTTTTTTTTTTTTGTAAGACTGCACCATGTGTAACCTCTCCGAGGACTTCACTTGAGAGGAAAAACACAGAATCAAAAGGGAGAACTACAGAATGGTTTCCTTCCTCTATTCCTGTTCCCCTCTCATCATCCTCTACTGCACACACCAAGCAACTCTCTGCATCCTTACAACTCATTCTCTGTTCACACACACACCAATAGAGATTGAAGGAAACAAACAAAAAAATCATTTTTCAAAAATGAGATCATATTGTTAGAATAAACTTTCTCTTATCTAGACGCTTTAAGGAAACTGCCAGTCACTGATTCAGTCACCTTCATGCACAACAAGACAAGAAACAAAGGAGTTCCAAGGCTTCTAACAAATATAATGGGGATTTTATACCATCTAGACTTATGTGGCTCTCAGTATTGTTTCCCATGCTGGTCAATTATCATGAAAGACTTTTCAAAGTTAAAGTTTACATATCACAAAAAATATGCATTAAAAATGTGAAGGACCATAATATTTTTACATGTTCATTTGCGGAATAATTCAAGGTTGAATCTCAGAGAATGTCAAGATTGAACAAACTCAGGCTAAAACAAAGACTTACAGGCTTTTCCAATCTGCTCCTGGGACAGCTATAATTTCTTCTAACACTGTAGTGTTTTTTGCACAGACAAATTCTTTGTCTGTAGTGTTCCTGTACAATCAATAACTATCCAAAAGCCTAATCTTCAAGGCTTAAGTAATTTGAATTACTAACTAGTATTTGAATTAAAAATAACTAGAAAAAAGTCCATCTAAAGCCTAGTTAGGTGAAAGAACTTATTATAAATCATCAAAAGACAAATGAAACAGGACTGGCCCTAATAGCTCCTCCTAGGTAGATAAGACAAAACAAGCCCAGTGTTCTGTGAAGCGCTTATAAGTGGCTGATATGAGGCTGAAGTAGTCAAATTCACTCTGCATATTGTAACACTCAGTCATGGAAGCTGACGCTCACCAAAGATAATCATATGTTGCATATTCTACTAAGCCCTTCATATCAATGAACTTATTCATGCTCCCAACAATGCCATGAGGCTATCTCCACTTTACAGATGAGGCAACTGAGACAGTTATGGAATTTATCTATGTCAGCACAACTGGCAAACTCAGAAGACCAGCCAGAATGTGCATAATCTTCAAAGAGATCTTTGAGGGGAATAAAAAGTAGCTCAGCATTAACCTAGACAGCATCTTAAAAAGCAGAGACATTACTTTGCTGACAAAAGTCTGTCTAGTCAAAGCTATGGCTTTTCCAGTAGTCATGTATGGATGTGAAAGTTGAACTATAAAGAAAGCTGAGTGCCAAAGATTTGATGCTTTTGAACTGTGGTGTTGGAGAAGACTCTTGAGAGCCCCTTGGGCAGCAATGAGATCCAACCAGTCCATCTTAAAGGAAATCAGTACTGAATATTCATTGGAAGAACTGATGCTGAAGCTGAAACTCCAATACTTTGGCCACCTGATGGGAAGAACTGACTTACTGGAAAAGACCCGATTCTGGGAAAGATTGAAGGCAGGAGGAGAAGGGGGCGACAAAGGATGAGATGGTTGGTTGGCATCACTGACTCGATGGACATGAGTTTAAGCAAGCTCTGGGAGTTGGTGATGGACAGGGAGGCCTGGTGTGCTGCACTCCACGGGGTTGCAAAGAGTCGGACACGACTAAGTGACTGAACTTACTAACAACTCAATAAAATGACCAGCACTAAACATGCATTCGTTGAATCACCTCTTCCTTCAGTCATGAGTGGAGCAGTAGAGGTTGGCAAAATGACTAAGGAGAGTAAACTCTTATCCTGCCTAACTTCCTCCTTAACTGGGAGCCAAGTGACACAGTGTCTCAGAACGCCAGCTTGATTGTAAAAATAGAAATAGTTTAGCCGGCCTACTTTCTACCTTCTCACTGATGATAACATCAAATGCAATGGATACTCCCTCCTCCCAGGAGGCATCAGAGAACAACTGCCCATGAAGGGAGAAACTCCTGGCAAATACAAGCTCTGTTCTCCCTACAAAACCTACCCAGCGAGCCCACAGCTTCCAAGCCTTCTGGGAAACAAGGAGCTGTCCTGTGTGGAGTGATTACCTGGTTTCCACAGACCTCTCGTCTGCAAAAAGAGTCATTATTCTTCCCACAGAACCCACACTACTTCTCCCAAGTCTTCTCTCATTTCTAGTCAGAGGACACGCAGGTTTTGAAGCTGTCTTAATCCCTCTCGGCTGCTATCCCTAAGATTGTGAGGCTTAATCAATAAACATTTATTTCTCATAGTTCTAGAAGCGAAGGAGTCCAATATCAAGTGCCAGAAGAGTCAGTGTCTGGTAAGAGCTCACTTGCTGGTTCACAGACGGACTGCTTCTGTGTCCACAAATGGTGGGAGGGGCAATGAAGTTCTCCTGAGTCTCTTTCACAAAGGCACAACTCCCATTCTTGAAGGTTCTACTCCTGTGACTTAATTACCTCTCACCCATCTCCCCAGCACCATCACCTTAAGGGTTAGGTTTTAATATATGACTTTGCTATAGCAGAAGCTATGATTTTCAAAGTTCCAGCTCCAACTCTAGTCTCTGGTGCTCTCACTCTTCTGCTCACGACACAAAGGGGAAGAGCTGACTTTGGCAGGGAGGGCTACACTGGGTCTATACTTAAAACACACAAAGTGTGAGGTTCATTTAGAGCTTATTTTCACATCAGTGTAAGAGCCATTATAGCAGACAAAACTGGCAAAATGCTATTTCATCAGGCAAAAAGAAAGGAGCCATGTGACCAAAGAAGCAAGAATTTAGAGTCTAAAAGAACTTCAGGCCTTCATGCTACAATGCAACAGAAAAACAGAATATTCATCTTTGTTAGCTCCAAATTTGATTCATGTCCTATGACTTTATATACTAAAGCACTATGCTAAATTATTTCCCTTGTACATAAAACACAGACATAAAATATGAGCAATGTAAACCTTAAAACATAATTTAAAACACTCAGAAATCCCTTGCATTCCTATATACTAATAATGAGAAAGTAGAAAAAGAAATTAAGGAAGCAATTCCATTCACCATTGCAATGAAAAGAATAAAATACTTAGGAGTATACCTACCTAAAGAAACTAAAGATCTATATATCAAAAACTATAAAACACTGATGAAAGAAATCAAAGAGGACACTAATAGGGGGAGAAATATACCATGTTCATGGATTGGAAGAATCAATATAGTGAAAATGAGCATACTACCAAAAGCAATCTACAGATTCAATGCAATCCCTATCAAGCTACCAGCGGTATTTTTCACAGAACTAGAACAAATAATTTCAAGATTTGTATGGAAATACAAAAAACCTCGAATAGCCAAAGCAATCTTGAGAAAGAAGAATGGAACTGGAGGAATCAACTTGCCTGACTTCAGGCTCTACTACAAAGCCACAGTCATTAAGACAGTATGGGACTGGCACAAAGACAGAAATATAGATCAATGGAACAAAATAGAAAGCCCAGAGATAAATCCACACACCTATGGACACCTTATCTTCGACAAAGGAGGCAAGAATATACAATGGAGTAAAGACAATCTCTTTAACAAGTGGTGCTGGGAAAACTGGTCAACCACTTGTAAAAGAATGAAACTAGATCACTTTCTAACACCACACACAAAAATAAACTCAAAATAGATTAAAGATCTAAATGTAAGACCAGAAACTATAAAGCTCCTAGAGAAGAACATAGGCAAAACACTCTCTGACATAAATCACAGCAGGATCCTCTATGATCCACCTCCCAGAATACTGGAAATAAAAGCAAAAATAAACAAATAGGATCTAATTAAAAGCTTCTGCACAACAAAGGAAACTACAAGTAAGGTGAAAAGACAGCCTTCTGAATGGGAGAAAACAATAGCAAATGAAGCAACTGACAAACAATTAATCTCAAAAATATACAAGCAACTTATGCAGCTCAACTCCAGAAAAATAAATGACCCAATCAAAAAATGGGCCAAAGAACTAAATAGGCATTTCTCCAAAGAAGATATACGGATGGCTAACAAACACATGAAAAGATGCTCAACATCACTCATTATCAGAGAAATGCAAATCAAGACCACAATGAGGTACCATTTCACACCAGTCAGAATGGCTGCGATCCAAAAGTCTACAAGCAATAAATGCTGGAGAGGATGTGGAGAAAAGGGAACTCTCTTACACTGTTGGTGGGAATGCAAACTAGTACAGCCACTATGGAGAACAGTGTGGAGATTCCTTAAAAAATTGCAAATAGAGCTGCCTTATGACCCAGCAATCCCACTGCTGGGCATACACACCGAGGAAACCAGAATTGAAAGAGACACATGCACCCCAATGTTCATCGCAGCACTGTTTATAATAGCCAGGACATGGAAACAACCTAGATGTCCATCAGCAGATGAATGGATAAGAAAGCTGTGGTACATATACACAATGGAGTATTACTCAGCCGTTAAAAAGAATACATTTGAATCAGTTCTGATGAGATGGATGAAACTGGAGCCGATTATACAGAGTGAAGTAAGCCAGAAACAAAAACGCCAATACAGTATACCAACACACATATACGGAATTTAGAAAGATGGTAATGATGACCCTGTATGTGAGACAGCAAAAGAGACACAGATGTATAGAACGGACTTTTGGACTCTGAGGGAGAGGGAGAGGGTGGGATGATTTGGGAGAATGGCATTGAAACATGTATACTAACATGTAAGAAACGAAGTGCCAGTCTATGTTCGATACAGGATACAGGACACTTGGGGCTGGTGCATGGGGATGATCCAGAGAGACGATATGGGGTGGGAGGTGGGAGGGGGATTCAGGATTGGGAGCTTGTATACACCCGTGGTGGATTCATGTCAATGTATGCCAAAACCAATAAAGTATTGTAAAGTAAAATAAAGTAAAAATAAAATTAAAAAAAAGAAAAAAATTTAGAAATAACTGTCCAGAAGATGGAACTGATTAACTGGAATATTTTATTTAATCTTTGGGTATTTCATTATGGATGTCCAAGAATCTGATACATGAAGATGTATTAAAGAATGATCATGCATGCAGAAGGTTTAAAGGGAAGCCCAAGAGGGAGGGGATACATGTATACTTAGAGCTGATTCACGTTGTTGTATGGAAGAAACCAACACACACTGGAAAGCAATTATCCTCCAATTAAAAATAAAAGTAAAAATAAAAATAAAGCCTGTGGGCACCTTCTCCCAGATTTTATGGAAAATACTAGTTTCCACAATGCAGGGAAAATATTTACTTGTAATTCTAAAACAAGCAAAATAAGTACACATTAGGTTAACCTCTTATTTTAAAAAATTCAGACCAAATGGGACCAAATACTGTAAGCTATCAGTAATTAAGATAAATCTGTATTCATTTTTTAAAAAAAAGTCTAACACAGGGTAAGCATCTTGAAGGCAGGAAAACCTAGGCTGGCAAATCTCTAATGTGAGGTAAAGCTGAACAATGCTAACTCAGGTAATAGGACTGATGACTGGTAACCCTTAAAACCAGTTCGTGATTCCCTCCCATGTAATATGCTTCAGTAGACTTGTGTTTTGCAGTGCGGTGACTCTATGGCATTGATATCTGTACTACATCCCCCCACAAGCCCCCATTACTCTTTGTCCACCTTCATGACTCTGGATGAAGAAAGGTCTGGGGAAGAGGAGAGCAATGGGAAAAGCAGGGCCTGAATCAGCTCAGAACCCCAGTGCCCCTCCCAGTTGGGCTGGTCCAGTTCCACCACCAATAAAGAACAAGCCTGAAAAAACCTAGGTCCCTTTTCAGCACTGTGAACCACGCAGGAGGTGCTTATTACATCCGCTTTGTTCTCCATTTCTATGGTGCCCATCACCATAGTAACAAGGCACACAGATGGAAAAGTAGGCTAGAAATACCCAGAAATGGAGGTGGGGATAGGGAATATGGAAGAAAGGGCTTTTCACTGGTTAAGAGAGAAGAGGATACAATTCTTCTATCAACACAACATTAAGGGGAACTTCTAATGGAAAAAAAGTAGGTTTTCTTTAAGAGAGCAACAATAGAAAGCAGCCTAAAATTTCAGTATCAGTATTTTGTAGGAGATGGAGTTGGAAAGTTTTGAAGGTTTTAAAAGCCAGATGTATTTTATTAGAAAATCTTGCATGCAAATCAAAATCTTTACACAGCATCAAATTTTGAAAATTACACACTCATTCTCATTACTACTTAAAATTTTTGGTTATTTCGTAGTACTAAAAGTTGAGACATCTGTGACGGAAGTGTGGCTGGGAAGATAAGTTGACACAATGAATATTTTCCTGAAACTGACAAGTTTATCTTCGAAGTTTTTGTATAAAATGTCCAAAGGGGAAATCATTGGGTGGGTTGGTGAGGGCGACTGTTGTGTCACCCTAGGAAGTCACTGTGCCTGTTGAAACTGGGACAAGGCCTTTCCCACCACCAATCCCTCTGGTGTCTGTACACAGACCTTCAAAGGCACTGCTAGTCCCTATCAGGTCTGTAAGAAAATCTTCCCACTCCAAGATCTCCATTTTTGTTTTTTCCTTTTCTGCTACCAGCCTGAGTTCTCTTCACTGAAAATTTTCTAAGACATTTGGAATACTTGGGATATTATTTATGTTGTTATGGGTCAGGAAATGGGAAAAGGAGCTACACTTAGCCACATAAGTTACTTGGGGAGGTTTTCTACATAAATAAAAGCAGCACACACACACACACACACACACATTTTCTACATAAATAAAAGTAGTATACACACATACACACACACACACACAGCAGGAGAAACTTCATGGACTAAATTGAAAGAGTTTAACAACCTAGCAACTTTGTTGTTGTCTAGTCGCTCAGTTGTGTCCGACTCTTTGTGACCCAAGGATTGTAGCTTGCCAGGCTCCTCTGTCATGGGATTTCCCAGGCAAAAATACTGGAGCAGGTTGCCATTTCCTTCTCCAGGGGATCTTCCCGACCCAGGGATCAAACTCAAGTCTCCCGCATCTCCTGCACTGCAGGCAGATTCTTTCATGCTAAGCCACCAGGGAAGCCAACTAGTTGTGACACTGGATGATTTTCATTTTGCTTTTTTCAACCTTACTGTCTTATCAGCGAAAAGAAAAACTGAGAACAGAAATAATGGACTTGAAGTGCTATAAGGATGATTTCAAGGCATGTTAAAACGTTATGCATATGTGTTGTTTTATTCTGGAAAAGACCCTCAAGGATACCTACAATATAAAAAAGTTAAAAAGAGATACTCGTTAAAATCAATACTGTATGTCAGATTTGCATATTGTCTATCTTCCCTCCTCTAGGATGTACACTCCATGCAAAAAAACATTTTTTATGTTTTCTTCATTGCTGGATTTATCCCCAAGGCTGGCATAATGCCTGGCAAATATTAAGTGCCCCCAAAAATTCTGAATAATTTTTTTAATTCATAAAATGAAGAAAAGCAGATTCAAAATTCAAAGACATCTTTTTTCTTTTTAAAAAAGCAGAGGGCCTGCTAAGAACAATGTACTCTACTAAGCATTTGTGAGCATATTTATCTTAATTTTTATATGACCACTTTACAGCAAGTTTTCCAATCTTTACAGCCTTCTATAAAACAACTCTGGGAAAAGGAAGCAGCCAATATACATTAAAAAAAGTTGCTTTATCAGGTAAGATCTGCAGCTAACATGTGGAGTGCGCTGAAACAAGCCACATATCCCCTTATAAACCCAGTATGCATATTTGCATCATGGGAATAATACTTGACCTGTCTTCCACAAGTCATCAGGAAAATAAATGTGAGTATAAATGCTTTAGTATTTTAGAAGCAACATCAAAAAATATAGTAAGTAATGCAGCAGGGGGATCTGTAAGTATTTCGGGAGAGATTTGCTATAAACTGGTGGGAGAAGGCAAGGGCACAGCATACCTCTGAACAGTGTCTTTACATACATGGTGCTGAAATCATCTAGGATCAAGAGGACCCCAGGAAAGACTTCTTAATCAATGGGATGATGGCCAGGCTCAACTCCTCTCCTTTCAGAATGCATTAATCTGCAAAGAAAAAAAATGTCCTAAATCTAGCTTGGGACCAAACCTTTTGGCATGTAATTCACAACCTCCTCTTTGGAAAAAATAAAAAATAAAAACCTAGTATTCCTGATAAAATGCTGCAGAAAAAAGTTTTTCAATGGGACTAATTAGAAATCAGTCACCTACTGACCTATGTGACTGTCAGTCAAACATCTGTTGATCTTTACCAACATTCTATTTGTATCTAGTCTACCTAACAATGGGTATAAAAAGTATTTCTAAATATTCTAGGAGAGTTTGAGTATACTTTTTAAAATTAGCTTCCATCAAGTCTTTTTAAAACAGTGATTCACTCTAAGCATGTTCTTTCCCTATTGATTATTCCTGTCCACCAAGAAGAAATTTTTATATTGGCTTATTAGGGGCATTTTCCCTTAGAGTTGATAGCTAATTTGACAGGAAAAAGTTTTCTTCAGCACCCAATCAATTGATCTACAAAGTGAGGTATGGGATTTGGAAGGCCTTTTGTTTTCAGAAGAAGGGGTAATCTGGTAGAATCTACATTCAGACCACCAATTAACCCCGGTCTAAACGTATCTGCTTCTGGGACTTCCCTGACTGCCCAGTGGTGAAGACTCTGTGCTTCCACTTCAGGGAGGCACAGGTTCAATCTCTGGTCGGGGAACAAAGAGCCTGAGCATGCCTCGCAGCATAGTTTAAAAATAAAGTATCTATTTCAGAACACCTGATGTCCAGTTGGTTCCTTCCGGTCATCTCCCTTTTTCCCTTTTCGTAGTCATCCTCTCCCCACACTCCATAAGAAAGGCAAACGTTTCATTTCTGCTTATGGCACACTGCCTTGGGGAGTAAAAATCTCCAGACCCCAAGTTGAGGGTCATTTGAGATAACTGTAGGGTTATAGATGTTAAGAAAGTAAATGACTTTGAAGACTGAAACATCCTTTTGGGAGTTAAGGAAAAGTATTCATTTCTCTGCTTCAAACAACACGGGAGGGAGATATAACCAAGTCAGACAGCAGAACTTGGAAAATCACTTCTGTGATCAATTACTAAGTAATTTTGGCATACACCTCAGAAGTTTAAAAAATAGAGTGGAATTATACTGCCTTCATTTTCATATACATATGGGAAAGTGTCTTAAGCATTTACATTTAAAAAGAAAACTTGATTATGAAGCCTATCTTATCTTAGCAATATGAAATATTTACTTATGCATGAATATTTTTAAGTCCTGGGCATCTCATCAAGAAGTTATTTCTCATAAAATTTTACCTATGCTTAATAATTATTTATCAAAATTCTAATATACTTGTCTGGTCAACTGTATATTAGTCAAAATCATAAAAACTCAATCCAAATGAAATTTTATGTAACATTTAGAGCCTTATAGTTACAAGAACTTCAAAAAATATGTTGTGTGTATATGTGTGTTACAAAAGTATGATAAGGAATTCAATGAAAGATTTTCAAACATAAGAATGTTACATGGGGAGTTAAGTTTTTTTTTTTTTTTTTTGGAAGTTTTATAGAAGAAATGCATTCCACAAGGGAAATAACTATGTAAAATTTCCAGCTTTTCTAAACAACGTTGTTTTTGTGTTTTTTTTAATGGATGGCATGGTAGATACAAAATCATTTTAGAGTTTAACTTAAACTGGGTACATTAGAAAAGATGTCTTTCTAAATCAATTTTTATATATCACAGGTGCCATCTTTTACAACTATAAAAAATTTAGATAAAACTTTTAAAACACATGAAGAGGAGAGATAGTGTTTCAAAATCCTTTTAGGGGGTACTGGATGAAAAACATTCATATACTTTGTTCTAAACCACCTGTAAACCAAGAACTTGTGCTGACCATCTAAAATTCTGACTTCTGATAGAATGATAAAGCCAGAGTTATTCTAGAAAAGTTCCAAGAGCTGACTTAAGCCTGTCCTGCAAATGGCCAAATCCAGAACTCTGAACACAATAAATGTTCAGTAAACACTAGCTCACTGACAAAATATTTTGGTCATTCAATTGATACCTACTACCAGCATATATCGGAGAAGGCAATGGCACCCCACTCCAGTACTCTTGCCTGGAAAATCCCATGGACGGAGGAGCCTGGTAGGCTGCAGTCCATGGGGTCGCTAAGAGTTGGACACAACTGAGTGACTTCACTTTCACTTTTCACTTTGATGCATTGGAGAAGGAAATGGCAACCCACTCCAGTGTTCTTGCCTGGAGAATCCCAGGGATGGGGGAGCCTGGTGGGCTGCCATCTATGGGGTCGCACAGAGTCGGACATGACTGAAGTGACTTAGCAGCAGCAGCAGCACCAGCATATATATGATAATTCTTCTTCCTACTTCTAACCTTCAAGGAGATCTTTCAAATTTTCAAATACCAGTCAGAAGAATGTTATTGAAACAAAGCCCTGGACTAGATAATAAGTATACTGAGTTTTATTGCCTAATTCTTTCCCAGATATCAATTTACATGCCAAGTATAATGCCTGGCTCAGGAAGCCCAATCAGAGGATGAACAAAATAATCTTTATAGGAAGTGTACAAGGCTCGGAGGTAGCACAGAGAAGGGAATCAGGATCTCTTGGAAGTAGTAGGCAGAGGGAAGGGTCTGGAATGGTCTTCCAGAAACAGTATGCTTGAACTGACTCCCGAAACATGAGCAAATGACAAGGGGATATGAACACCACAGATAGAGAAAAAGCAAAAAAAGGGGGGCGGGGCATGGAGTGGAGCCATCTGGCTACCTCTTACCTTCCTCCTTGTACTGCAAACAGTTTAGGATGCCTGGTGCATGGGCTGTGACTGCATGCTGTGTCCACAGTGCACATGTTGGTGATTTAGAAATGATGAGAGGTGAAAGGTGAAATTGGAGACCTGAAGACGCCGACAGAGGAAGACTGTACTATGTGGCTCTCCAAGGCATTTGGACTTGATGCTTTGACAAAGCAAGTCATTAAAGGATTATTAAACTAGGCAGTGGTGGTACGAAATTTACCTTTTATAATCATTATTTTCCTCTTGTGCGGACAACAAATTGGGGGGATGGGGTGGAAGACTGGAAAGACTACAAACTGAACTAGTGGTTGCAGGCAATAAGCAGCGGGCCTGGAAAAGACTCAAGGGAGTCAAGAAGCTGTGAAGGAAGGGCGCTGATGGGAGGGACCTGAAGGATGCGGCCTCTGGACAAACTGGTCACCAGAATTTATAGAGCAGTTTAACAGGGAACAAAGCAAAGAGAAGCCCAGAATGAATTCTAAGTATTTATGGCTACATAATTGGGCAAATGGTATTGCTATTTGCAAAAATATGAAATCTAAAGATGAACAGCGAGTTTGGGGTGGGGAGAGTATCTTTAGTATATACTAACTCCAGCTCTCATTGTTCTGTGAGGCGGGTAGCACAGATGCTATTATCCCCATTTTATGTTCAAAGGGCTAATTTTTTTGCCCCAAACCACATGTAGCAGTCTGAGGAGTTTTACTACATACCAGGCTTAAGAGCGGGTATACTAGGGAGACAAGGTCCTTGCTTTCATAGAACTTATATTCTGGTAGGGACAAGCCAGCAAACAATAAACCAAAGCCTGAAAGACTACAGTGAGGGCAGGCAGATGTATTCTATCCGAGGTGATCAGGGAAAGGATCCCTGAGATCACTGAAGCCAACTGTTCATTGAAAAGGAAGCAGTTACACAGACTCATAAAGGAAGGGGGTCCAGGCAATGGAGAAGTCCTGGTGTAGTAACAAGGCTGGCATGTCCTGAGGGAGGAATTCCAACTACCAGGCTAGTGGTTAGCCAGAGGAAGTCCCAGCTCCAAAGGCATTCCTGGGAGGGTGAAGTTAAAAGGCTTGCGGCCCCTTAGGGCAGTGCTAGCAGAGCATAAATTCTCTGGGAACCTACCCACCAAGCACAGCACTGCACATCTAGAAACTGCATCATGACTCACACACACTTTTCAAAGACAAGTCACTTGCTCAGTTGCCTATCTGGGCATTGAAACGAGGGCCAGGAACAAACTCAGTTTTGCCTAGAGAGATGAACTTTAAAGTTTTTAGATGGATGAAATTCATCATAAATGTTATCTGCTCAGAGCAAGACACAACCTGAAGTCCAATGGCAGGCAACTCTGCCCCGCAGGCTCAGTCATGCCTTAACATGTTACATGGGAGCAGAGCCTCCTAGACACTCTCCAAGGCCCTCAAAGGGACGAGAGACGCAACACTTCTCCCAAAGGATGCCCCCATTAGCTCAGCTGGAAAGGACAGGGAAAAATGGTATACCATTGTCAAGGTGCTAAGCTGGGTCCTACCTATGCAAGCCTGAAAGCCTTGGAGAGATGGGATGGTGGGTGGCCTGTGGGCCCTGAGATGGGCCATCCCAAGCTCAGTAATGCAGCCCACTCTCCAGAAAACAGTGCTTTTGCCTCCCAGCCTGTGGTCATCATCCACTGCCGCTTTGTGGGTTACCTATTTGTCTGTCAACATTCATGTAACCCTGTCCAGCCAAAGGTCTTCAAATTCCACTTGCTAAGGGTGATGCAGATCAATCCTCTGACCCTCTCAAAAGACCCTATTTTACTGCCTATTTTCTCAGATGCATCTGCTTGGTGTATCAAAAATAAAAAACGTATCTGAATTTAAAGCTTGTCACTAAAGCATAAATAAATTATAAAAGAATTAAATTATTCCTGAATTATGTAGCCCCTTCCAGAGACTCACATGGAGAAGTTATATATTATGTACACGTATTTTAATGACGACTCCAAATGATATGCCTTCTTTGGTATGGTGCTGGAAATGTGTGGGACACTCTGATCCATGCTCAGACCATGCTCATCTCATGTCAGAGCTCATTTCAAACCACACTCCCACAACACTTCTTTGCTTCAGCTCACTGGATGACTTTTTCCTAAAGACACCATTCAACTTCCAACCATAAGATATTTGCACATACTTTCATAGCACCTGTACATCTCCTTCCTGACCGTGTTAAGTGGCAATTTTTTTCATTTATTTGCAGTGATTGATTCTTCTGTCTCCTCTAGTACCTTGCAACCCCCACAGTGGCAGGGACCATGTACATTTTTGCTTACTGCTGTGTCCCTAGAACCTGGCATAGTCATATCTGGTACACAGTAGGTGCTTAACAAACATGCTGAAAAAAATTACTATGACATATACTCACTGGTGGGAATGATTCTGCTTCTGAGAGTGGATCTGTCAAAATCACTCAAATCAAGGCTGAAGAAGGTTAAGGCTGAGCTATTCTGGTTTTTGTTTTTTTAAAAAAGCAAAGACTTTGTTGCTATTCAAGGTTTAAACTGATTTTGGGGACAATTCTCAAAAAGTCTGACTAAAAATTTAACAACACTCACTTAGATATGTATGGAGATGACCAATTTTAAGACTTCTTTTTAATGGAATAAGAGTTCATTTTCTGAAAGATTCACCTAGATGGGGCCAAATTTTAAAAGAAAAGCTAGCACTTTATCACGCAATTTCTTAGGCACTCTAAATACATTTTTTCCATACTCCTCATAATCTGAATCTTACCCCAGGTTTCCAGATGAGGAAACTGAGGGTGCAAGAGGCTGAGGTTACATACTGAGTGACAGGACTGAGTGACCGCTAGGCTTTATATCTAGCTAGATTTGATTCCAAGAGCTATATCTTAAATCTTAGCCACCCTTTAAGCTAAGAAGTAGATGCTGACATTGAGTCATAATGTGTTACTCCCTCCCATGATAAGGAACCTGACTATAGTCTAGTACCATCAACTGGGGCCAGTATTTAAAATGGGATTTGGATACCAATGATGTGGTAGCAGAAAAATGAGATAATTTATGAAAAAGGAGTAAGGAGCAATATGAACTAACATTTACTGAAAGCTTGTTTTACGCCAGATACTGTATTATATGCTTTCACACTAATATTTCTTTTAATCTTAAGACTCCTGTGAGATGGGTAATAACAGTCAAGAAAAAAAGAGGTGTAGAATAACAGTGGTGGTTGACTACTGCAATATTTCTTTCCCTCTAGCTTACTAAGGATGCAAAACTCCCATGTTTTAGCTGGTCTTAAGACTGTCTCAAGTAAGGACAATATTCCCTAGTCTCTATCCTAGCTGCTGCTGCTAAGTCGGTCCAGTCATGTCCGACTCTGTGTGACCCCATAGACAGCAGCCCACCAGG
Source organism: Oryx dammah (assembly GCF_014754425.2). Lineage (NCBI taxonomy): Eukaryota > Metazoa > Chordata > Mammalia > Artiodactyla > Bovidae > Oryx > Oryx dammah. The sequence continues at coordinate 52,114,843 of NW_024070212.1, forward strand.
CTCCGCTGTCCCTGGGATTCTCCAGGCAAGAACACTGGAGTGGGTTGCCATTTCCTTCTCCAATGCATCAAAGTGAAAAGCTAGATGAGGTCATATTACTCAAAGTCTGGTCAATGATATGTAATAAGAAGTGTACGACAGCCTCCAGAAAATTTCCTTAAGAGACTCTGGGCTCTTGCTTTTTCGCCCTTCTTTCCTTCCTTCCTTCTGTCTTCCTTTCTAAACTTGGAACCTAAATGTGATGGGCTAAGCTCCCCTTTGGATCACAAGATTGAGGGTCTGATGTGATGTCTGAGGTTCTAAAAGGTGGAACCAGCATAGGTCTGAAAAGATTTGCAAAATCATAATACCAGCTCTAGACTGTCTTTCTGCACTTTTCTTCAACACGAAAGAGAAACAAACATCACTTTGTTTAATTAAGCCATTGTTCTTTGTGGTCTCTGTAACTGGCAGCTAATCTTAACTAATCCAGTAACTCATCCAAACTGATACAGTGTAGGGTTCAAATCCAGGCCCAACAATCTGCATAGCTTATGCTCTTAGGTGGAAGCCTGAAGAATTCTTGATTATAATCTGCAATAGATCTGAGGAGGAAGTGTAAAAATGCTGAAAAAAATATGACAGAAGAAAAGAAGGAAGGTTTGAATATGCTCTCAAATCTTCCTACCTACATCAAAGGGAATATGCTACTTGACAGTAAAGAATTTAGTCTCCATCAGAGATGGGCAGAGGAAGATCTCAGTCACCTGTGTGGAGCTGGAAAGACAAGTGAAATACAAGCTTTGCAGCTGATGATGTCTTTGACAGATACTGTTGACCAAGAAGTAGGCATTGTAGAACAAAGCCCTGAAAATGGCCACAGGATGAAACAAACACAGCAAAGAATTAAAGGAACCCTGAAACTGAAGAAGCAGGAGATAAAGTTCAAAGATACAGAGTCTGGAAAGAACCAAGGAGAATCACGTGACCCATATCAAGGATTAAGGGCCAAAAAGGCAAAATGAAAGGTCAAGGTTAAAGCTCTGACAACTCATTTTTATTCATTTCCTTTACAGGCGTTCACAACAGCATTGAAGAAGTGAATTTAAATTCTGTTGCAATTGAGCAGAATCCTTAATAAGAGGAAGTCATAGAACAGGGAGTTTATTATTTCCCTTTGTTCAATTTCTAAATGAACGGCACTGATAAGAACTTAGCAGACAGATTTCAGTGACTGCAGACAGGACCAATTTTATTTAAGATCAATCTTAATGATCCAGAAAAGGAAAAAATAAGTTGTTATGTCTGCCAAAGACATTAGTTTAAACACCTAGTAAAAACCTGTCATAATAAAGGTACATAGAAAGTTTAGAAAATATAGATGAGAAATAAAATGCAAGTGGCATAAAGGAAAAGGCAGCAATATGAAAACAGACATGACAAAAATTAGAATACACTTGACAATTCATTAAAGAAACCCTTCACTATAACTGGGCCTGAATGGTCATGGGTTTGTAATGTTTGCAGAACAAGCAGTACTCCCTGAGTCAAGAAAGCAGAGGGGACACGCTATCTAGAAGGCACTGGAAACCATGCCATTGAGTCTGGGGTAACAGGACAGAGTCAGCATATATTTGTTTCTGATAATATCAGTGTATGCTAGAAGGATGCTGGAAAGAGAAAAAAAAATTTGGAAATTCAACTTGAGAGACACTACATGAACATCAGAGATTAGATTAAATAGGCTATTTTTATGGGCAGTTAAAATCTAAAAGAAAATAAAAATATTCAGATACTATCAAAATAGATTCATAAATTACAAAAACTTGTTTATAAATAAAAATTTCAGCTCAAACAAGGATCTTTCACATATTAAAATATTTCCAACCTTCCACACCAGAAAATAAAACAAAATACACACATTTCAAGCCACTTACAGGAAAATACCCACACAGTCTAAAAAAATCTAGAGCCAGAAAGTAATATTCAGTGTTTTTAAAAAAAAAGTTATCAAGCCATGAAAAGACATGGAGGAAACCTAAATGCATAATATTAAAAGTGCAAGAAGCCAGTCTGCAAAGGCTCCAGGCTGATTCCAGCTATTTGACATTCTGGAAAAAAGGTAAGTGTGGACACAGTGAAAATATCAGTGGTTGCCAAGGGTTAGGCAGGCAGCAGGAATGAACAGGAAGATCACAGAGGATTTTTAGGGTAGTGATCATATGATATAGGATGATACTTGATGGTATTATAATGGCAGATACACGTTGTTACACAGTTGGCTAAATCCACAGAATGTATGGCACCAACAGTGAACTCTAAACTATGGTCTTCGGATGATGACGTCTCAATGTAGCTTCATCTACTGTATCAAGTGTCTCACTCTAGTGGGAGATGTTGATAATGGGGGAGGCTATCCATGAATGGGGGCGGGGGGTATATGAGAACTCTCTGCAGTTACTCTCAGTTCTGCTGTGAACCTAAAACTGCTTTAAAAGATAAATTCTCTTTAAAAAAACAAAAAAACACCTTAGAAGACCTGATACCTTTTTTCAGTGATATTCAATAGAACCCTTTTCATTCTGAGGCTTCAGAGGAATGAAACAGCAGTGGGGAGGGCAATGGTTTTTATAAAGCAAATCTTAACAACTAGTCAAATGAAATCATTCTCGACATGCGAATCTTCACACTAGGCTGGATGTGCTGGGACACTTTTCCAACTTAAGCAAAAAAGAACAAGTTTCAAATAATACAAAATTTAATTCGAACATGTAGTAAATGGATAGTAGGTATCATGACTCAACTGCACACTCGGAGACAACTCTGTCCCCCTCATTACCTGAACTAAGAGTAACATCAGACATGCTAGGACGAATATTCTGAAATCACAGAGGCCCAGTCACTTGCGGGATTGGCTGTCATTTCACATTCCTTCAAGGGGGAAGCTGCTGACCAGGAAACCAGGAGTAAAAGGAAGTCACCTTGACACTCACAAATCAAAGAGCACTTGCGGTTCTCTCAGGAGGTTCGACCTCAGCACCTGGAAGTTATTGTAATTAAATAATTACACTGCAGTTTGGTTGCTTCTGTGTACTACAACCTAACTAGGAGGTTCAGGAGACCTAAAGGTTAGGAGACCTAATAAATAGTCTGATAAAGACACATACCATTTCCTCTTTAAAAAAAGAGTGAATATTGTCTATTTTAAGTTGGTAACCTATTTGCAAATTAAATTTTCATACCGGTATCTTTTTATGGATTTTTAAAAGTTTTTGGCAAGGCGAATTTATTCAAGAAAGTTTAGGCGTAGGTTTTTGAAGTTCGGGTTTGACCTTTTTTGGAGGAGGTGCGAAGGGGGCTGCAGACAGGGTCTTCCTGACCACAAATAGTCTTCCACACACGTCATCTGACTAAAGGCAACCTATGGACTTTGGGAAGTCAGCGGAGGACATAGTGATGAGCCAACACTGAGCCTCCTCCCTTGTGACCTCCCAGCACCTGCTTAGCTGCAGCCTAGGAAGGGGAAACTCAGATTCTCTCTCGAAAACGGTAGAAGTTGCTCCCTTCTCCCTCAAACAAACAAATGAGTGCCAACACCACCATCAAACAGTAGGTGAACAACTGTATAATAGGTTTCCCAAGAGCAGAAAAATGTGTGCCAACGAACAGCACCAGGGCAGGGGGCAAAGGAAAGCGACCCAAGCGCGGACGCCCTCCGGACAGGTCTGCTCACCTAGGGAGGGCGAGACTCCAGCCCGGGGAAACCAGAACGCGGTTCCCGCCCCGCCCCAAGGGCTCACACTCAGGTGTAGCGCCGCGATTATGGGGGAGACAGCGTCCATTCCTCCTGCCCCGAATGACCCCAGCACCCCGGAGGAGTCACGGGCATCACTCCCACTCTCCCTGAGACAAGGGAGTGGCAAAACCGCCTCTCATCTCTCCCGCCCAGCCACTTGCCCACAGGCCCGGCTCTCAGGTGAGGCGAGAACAGGTAACCGCACCTGCTCGGCCAACCCCACCTGCTGCGTCCCCTCGCCCTGCTCTCAGCCTCCATCACCTGGATCGGCTCCGCTCCTCCTCCGTGACCGGGGGCGTCTGGCCCCGACCTACCTGCGCGCCTCCAGCCCCGGGCGCCGGGGCTCCCCACGGCGTGCGCCCCGCGCCGCTTCGGGCGCGCCGGCGGCGGCCCCGCGCCCGCACTTCCTCGGCGCCGGCTGCTGCGGGCTCAGCGGGAAGCCCCAGCGCTGCCCGGCTCACCGCCTCCAGCCGGCTCCATTGTGACGCGGCGAGTTCCGCTGGCCAATAGGGGCGCGGCGGCGCGAACCGCTGACTAAGTTCGCGGGGGAAGGAGGAGGGGACTGGGCGGAGGCAGGAGGCGGAGGTGGCCGCGGCCGAGCGGCAGTGGCGGTGGAGGAGGAGTAGGAAAAGAAGAAAGGGAATGCGGCTGCTTCGGTAGTTGCTCCTGCTGTTAAATTTGCAGCAGCCTTGGCCCGAGTGGTTTGCCCAGCTTAGGAACTGCGGGAACATGTGACTCACCCCTTGCTGATGGAAACAAAGCGCAGCTGCCATCACTCAGGAGCGCGCCATGTGGCCGCCCGGCCCGCTCCGCACAGCCTCCGGTGCGCAGGCTGCAGTGCCCTGCGCCGGTCGAGCTGGGACTAGGAACGCGGAGGGCTGGTTTCAAGAGACCAAAGAGGGGCTTAGGCTGTCCAGGTGCACGTGCAAGGGGCTTTGGAAGTAGAGTATTTATGTGTCGGACCAGCGCCTTCTCACGTGCACACCCAGAGTAACTTATTTACATAATGTGTTTTGAATCTTCAGGGAAGCCTGGGGTGGAGCTTGCGGGAAATCCCTTTACCTTTCCTTACGCTGTGTCCTTAGGCTACTGGGCTGAGCCCTGTGTGGCAGTTTACAGTTGTACCAAACTAAGCGGCTTAAGATTCTGGGCCTCCAATAGCATCCGTCTTTCTCATATATGTCCTTATCCTCCGCATGGGGAGAGAACAACGCTGTAGAGTGGTCTTGCTTTACTCATCACCAGCGTTTTACTCCAGTACTCTTGCCTAGAAAATCCCATGGACGGAGGAGCCTGGTAGGCTGCAGTCCATGGGGTCGCGAAGAGTCAGACACGACTGAGCGACTTCCCTTTCACTTTTCACTTTCATGTATTGGAGAAGGAAATGGCAACCCACTCCAGTGTTATTGCCTAGAGAATCCCAGGGATGGGGGAGCCTGGTGGGCTGCCGTCTATGGGGTCGCACAGAGTCGGACACGACTGAAGTGACTTAGCAGCAGCAGCGTTTTACTGCTGGTAAACTGCAGGCTCACCCCATGTACTGCCCCACTGCTTTCCCACAATTAGTTCGGAAAAGTTAAACAAAAAGTAAATCCAAAGCCAGGAATTCGGGGGACAAAATTTTTATCATCATCGTTCACTCCCTATTCTCACCACCCCAGATTTAACTCAGTCTTTTTGCAGACTATCGTGATTCACTTAGGCAACATTTATATCTGAGTTGCTATGGCAGTCACATTTCCATTAAAAAAATGTTTGTACAGGGACCTCCCAAAGGAATTAAATAGAGACTATAAAAGACTCACAGTTGGAACATATTTGATCGGCTTGTATAAATGGGAGTAAAGAAAATGGAACAACTGAGTTATGTGAGACTGGGTTGTGTCAGACAGAGACTGTTGAGACAAGGACTACTATTTGAATTACCCCAGAAGGGAATAAGAGGGTTGGTTGTCTTTGTGATGACACTACTCTTTTCTCTCCTGGTCCATTCCATTCTGGGTTGGCAGCTGTCTTGGAGAAAAAGCCAAAAGAGCATTCCCTTCCTTTGGTCATTGATAGAGTTTTAATATAGCTTATGAGTGTGAGACACTGTGTATGTACAGATGTGTTAAGCTAATTTAGGTTTGAGTTTGGTCATCAAAATGCTTAAAACCTGGAGAAGAAGATAAAATGTATTCAGCATTACGTATGGAACAGGAAAAAAGCAAGTGCTGTAAGAAATACTGATCGATTGTAAAGTCATGACATTAAAAATTTTTACTGTCTAATTTTCCATATGTATCTTTGAATGTTTGGAAAGGAATATTCTCTCCCCTTCCAAAAACCATGAATATCACTACTTGTGTGACTTGGAGTAGTCATACTTAACCTTTTTGGAAGTCAACCTCTTCATCTATAAAATAGATTATAAACTGAATGATCATAACTGAAAATTATGTTTTCAATTCCTATGAGAGTATGAATAAAAAAGTGACTCCCATGCTTGATAACCCAAGTCACCATCAGCAGGAAGTTAAAGTGCTCAAGTTCATTAAAACTGTATTAGCTTTGGGTTCATCTCGGATATGTGGCTTATGAATGCATGTATTCCAGTTCTCATTAACATAATCACCCTCCATGGGACACATATATTACTGACACTGGAGAAAGTGGGCTTCTGAATTTGTGATATTGCTTCAGAGAATACTTCTCTGAAACTGTAGCATCAAACAGATGCTTCTCTTGTTTCTTCTTTCTCCTCTTTCACTTCATATAAGCTCCTGCTTACATCACAGGAGAAAAATTAATGACCTCAAATGCTATGCTATTCTCGAAGAACTTTAATACTGTGCACACGATTCAAGCCCATACAGAGGAATATTTAGTAACTAGAGATTACTGGCATCCCAGGCTAGACTTTATAATGAGAAATACAAATACTGTTTGAATTTTATGCCTGTGCCCAGTTTTTCTACTACATTGTAATCTCTTTGAAAACCGGATGAGTGGAATCTTGAAATATGCTCAGTCCTTAAAGAAGAATCTAAAATCCTCTAAGGGACTCTGATCAATTTATTATGATGAAAGAAAATCAATTATTCTGATCAAAGAAAATTCTAAAAGATTCAGTCACTATTTCCACAGCCAAATTTGTCAAAATCTATTGCCAGTGGTAAAGAACCCGCTTGCCAATGCAGGAGACAAGAGATGCAGGTCCAATTCCTGGGTTGGGAAGATCCCCTGGAGAAAGGAATAGCAAACCACTCTAGTAGTCTTGCCTGGAAAATCCCATGGACAGAGGATCCTGGCGGCCTACAGTCCATAGTCTCTCAAAGAGTTGGACACGACTGAAGTGACTTAGCATGGAGGCATGTGTATTAAAGCACTTATTATGTGCACATAGTATGCTAGGAGAAGACAGTGGCAACCCACTCCAGTGTTCTTGCCTGGAGAATCCCAGGGACGGGGAAGCCTGGTGGGCTGCCGTCTATGGGGTTGCACAGAGTCGGACGCGACTAAAGCGACTTAGCAGCAGCAGAAGTATGCTAGACATGGTGGGCAATACCAAAAAAGCATGAGACTCGGTCCCTGACCTCAGCAGCCCATAGTTTAGATGAACACATTGAAAACAAGTGCTAGTTAGGCTCCACTGAAGAGATGGATCAGGGCAGATGGTAATAGACAAAGCCTCATGAAGAAAGGGGAACTTTACTGAAAGGGAAGCAAAATTTAGAAAAACTGAATCCTATATCTTTGTCTTATCTACCCCATATATTGTCTTAAAATAACCAATCCATTCTCTGGGCTCAGTTGATCTCTTTCTGGTAAGTTCAGACTTTCTAAAAGAAGCAGAGGTTGAAATTCTGTTTTCTACAACATCCCATTGAGTAAGAGACTAGCAAGTGAGTGATAGGTTCGTCATATTCATGACAAAGGGGATGACTATAGATAGCAAATTTGGCTGGTTCCTCTGCCCAGTGACACAAATAATAGAAATGAAAGGAGCACTATGATTTGGTATCTGGTTATTGAACTACATGACCAACAAGAAGTAATTAAGTAACTTTTGGGTTTTGCAGGCCCCTTTTGAGCTGACACCCTGGGAAAAAAAACTGAATGACATCAGCATTAAACTATGCTCCATGTGGCTGCCTTGATAAGAGTTTTCTCTGTGTCTTGAGAATTTTCATGATTAATGTAAGACGGAATATTATCCAGTATTAACAGTTCTTTTCTAATTCTACAATTATTTCTGATAATGAAAAATCCTTTATTTTTTAAATTAAATATTGAATGCCTACAGCGTATAAAAGAAAGCACTGGAGATCTGACAGAAGTGAGGGAGAATACCGAGATAAATATAATAATTCCTTTTCTTAAAAGATGTGTACTCTAATGGAGAAGGTTTATCCAGGTAGCATATAGCTTCTTAAAGGGGAGGTGAGGTTGGTGAGCCATACAGGTTGGAGGAGAATCAAATGAACATGGGTCTGTGGAAGTTTGGCTAGCTTTAAGTTTCTAAATTAGAATATTACTTTTAAATACTGTGTCACCATCATGGCTCAAGTTTGTTAGTTTTACCAAGACATCAAGTCAGAAGAAAAGAAAAGAAAAGTTAGAAGGCATTCATGGTTTTGCATTCTCAGAAACTTTGCCAGAACCCCCCTGGTTCAGCTGTGTATAGTTGGGCTTATTGTCACTGACAAAGCTTTTATCTATTTTTAACCAAACACTTCACCATGCTTTCATGATCTTTTCAATTTCATGGTTGCAGAGGGGTTTGTTGTTGTCATTGTTGTTATTTGGCTGCACTGTGTGTGGGATCTTAATTCCCCAACCAGGGATCCAACCCATTGCCTCTCCCTTAACCACTAAACCACCAAGGAAGTCTTTACAGAGGTTTGTCATGAGCTTTCCTTGGGCCTGGGGAAAATGCTGAGAATGACCCCTGAGAATGAGCTCAGGGGTGAGAATTCCAAAGGTAGAATGAGTGGGACATTGCACATGTTTTGGGAATAAGGGAGCTTGACTAGAAACTAACTGTGCAGGGCCAGCTGTACACTTCTGTGTGAGTTGATCCTTTATCGTGGTCCCAGGATGGAATACTCATGACTAGTTACACTGTGTTCTCACATCCCACTGTATTGATTGCCCACTCTGTCTTAAATATGCATTTTCATTTCCTTATGAGATAGGGGCTAGAAAGGTGAACTTCCAGCCTCTTCTCCAAAGGAAAAACATAAATTCCTACAGCAGGATGCCCAGCATCCCCAGTTGATCTATCTCCTGGGAAGATGTCCAAATGTTTCTTTGAAAGTTTCCCTTGCATCCCATTTAAAGAATATATACCGTCATCTGGATCACGTATTGGAGTCTGCCACACAGCAGCCATCCAATTATTGACTCTTGTCCCTTTCCTATCCATAAAAAGAAGACTTCTAAGAAAATATTTACAAGTGAAGCCAGACTGAAATCTTAGAATTAAAGCAGAATTTGTGCTTCTGCAAAGTAGTCTAAAAAAAGCCCTTAGAGGTTCTGCTAGTCACTGAGTGCTTACTGGTATCCTTGTGAGGATAGAGTCTGTGTTCCCTGAACCATGTTGAAATCTAGGCAAAAAGTCTCCTGCTACTGGAAAAAGCAACTGGTTTGACTGGTTTCTGAGGTTCTTCATAGTAGACCCTTCCATTTCTTTGGTTTAAAGTAGTTCAGATCTAATACCAGCCAGCCCTTGATTCTCCCCACCACCTCCCACCATTTTTTTTTCTCAACAGCTGTGGGTGTGTGTGTTTGTGTGTGTGGCTTCTTGGCCTAATATAAGGCCATCTTTTAATTATAATACACTTCAAAAAATAGACTTCAATTTTCATATAAAATGATTCTCTAAGAGTAGGAGCTAATATGTATATTCAATATGTAGTTTATTAAGAATTTTAGAAATCAAAATAAATTTATTAATAAAAGAATAAGATTCAGAACATTTCAGAGATGCAGGAGAAAAATATATGCCAGAAAGAGCACAGGACTTGGTGTTTCTTAAGCCACTAACAGTCTAGGCTAGAGTTTCTAATTTCCCATGTGTTAATATTTGTATCCTGGACTATATAAAAAAAGATAGGTATAGTTCATCCTTCATATATCTCAGGAGTTTCATTTTATTTTACTCAAACATTTGCTATTGTTATTGTTCAGTCACTACGTCATGTCTGACCTCTTGCAATCCCATGGACTGTAGCACACCAGGCTCCATTGTCCTCTACTAATTCCTGGAGTTTGCTCAGATTCATGTCCAATGAGCTGGTGATGCTATCTAAACGTCTTATCCTCTGCCACCCAATTCACCTTTTGGCTTCAATCTTTCCCAGCATCAGTGTCTTTTCCATTGAGTAGGCTCTTCATGTCAGGTCACCAAAGTATTGGACCTTCAGCATCAGTCCTTCCAATGAATATTCAGGACTGATTTCCTTTAGGATTGACTGGTTTGATCTTCTTGCAGTCCAAAGGGTTCTCAAGAGTCTTCTTCAGAACCACAATTCAAAAGCATCAATTCTTCGGTGCTCAGCCTTCTTTATGGTCCAATTCTCACATCCATACATGACTACTGGAAAAACCATAGCTTTGACTCTACGGACCTTTGTTGGCAAAGTGATGTCTCTACTTTTTAATACACTGTCTAGGTTTGTAATAACTTTCCTTCCAAGGAGAAAGCATCTTTAAATTTCATGGCTGCAGTCACTGTCTGCAATGATTTTGCAGCCAAGAAAATAAAACCTGTCACTGCCTCAATTTTACCCCATTCTATTTGCTATGAAGTGATGGGACCAGATGCCATGATCTTAGTTTTCTGAATGTTGAGTTTTAAGTCAGCTTTTTCACTCTCCTCTTTCACTCTCATTAAGAGGCTCTTTATGTATCATCTCCATATCTGAGGTTGTTGATATTTCTTCCAGGAGTCTTGATTCCAGCTTGAGCTTCATCCACCCTGGCATTTTGCATGATATACTCTGCATAGAAGTTAAATAAGTAGGGTGACAATATACAGTCTTGACGTACTCCTTTCCCAGTTTGGAGCCAGTCTGTTGTTCCATGTTCGATTCTGTTACTTCTTGATCGTGATACAGGTTTCTCCGGAGACAGGTAAGGTGCTCTGGTACTCTCATCTCTTTAAGAATTTTCCGCAGTTTGTTGTGATCCACATAGTCAAAGGTTTTAGTGTAGGCAATGAAGCAGAAGTAGATGTTTCTCTGGAATTCACTCGCTTTCTCCAGTATCCAGTGAATATTAGTAATTTGATCTCTGATTCCTATGCCTCTTTGAAACCCAGCTTGAACATCTGGAAGTTCTTGGTTCAGGTACTGCTGAAGCCTAGCTTGAAGGATTTTGAGCATAACCTTGCTAGCATTTGAAATGGGTGCAGTTGTATAGTAGTTGAAATATTCTTTGGCATTACCCTTATTTGGAATTGAAAGGAAAATTGACCTTTGGCCAGTCCTGTGACCACTGATGAGTTTTCCAAATTTGTTGACATATTGAGTGCAGCACTTTAACAGCATCATCTTTTAGGATTTTAAGTAGCTCAACTGGAATTCTATCACCACCATTAGCTTTGTTCATAGTGATGCTTCCTAAGACCAACTTGACTTCACACTCCAGGATGTCCAGTTCTAGGTGAGTGTTGTCCGAGTCATTAACACCTTTTTTGTATAATTCTTCTGTGTATTTTTGCCACCTCTTTTTAATCTCTTCTGCCTTGTTATGTCCTTACAATTTCTGTCTTTTATCATGCTCATCCTTGAATGAAATGTTCCCTTGATATCTCCAATTTTCTTGAAGAGATCTTCAGTCTTTCCCATTCTACTCTTTTCCTCTATTTCTTTGGATTGTTCATTTAAGAAGGCCTTCTTATCTCTCCTTACTATCCTCAGGAGCTCTGCATTCAGTTGGGTATTCAGTTCAGTTCAGTCACTCAGTCGTGTCCGACTCTTTGCAACCCCATGAATTGTAGCACACCAGGCCTCCCTGTCCATCACCATCTCCCGGAGTTCACTCAGACTCATGTCCATCGAGTCCGTGATGCCATCCAGCCATCTCATCCTGGGTCATCCCCTTCTCCTCCTGCCCCCAATCCCTCCCAGCATCAGAGTCTTTTCCAATGAGTCAACTCTTCGCATGAGGTGGCCAAAGTACTGGAGCTTCAGCTTTAGCATCATTCCTTCCAAAGAAATCCCAGGGCTGATCTCCTTCAGAATGGACTGGTTGGATCTCCTTGCAGGCCAAGGGACTCTCAAGAGTCTTCTCCAACACCACAGTTCAAAAGCATCAATTCTTCGG
>NW_024070212.1:52129927-52137713 GCF_014754425.2 Oryx dammah
TGATCCACACAGTCAAAGGCTTTGGCATAGTCAATAAAGCAGAAATAAATGTTTTTCTGGAACTCTCTTGCTTTTTCCATGATCCAGCGGATGTTGGCAATTTGATCTCTGGTTCCTCTGCCTTTTCTAAAACCAGCTTGAACATCAGGGAGTTCACGGTTCACGTATTGCTGAAGTCTGGCTTGGAGAATTTTCAGCATTACTTTACTAACATGTGAGATGAGTGCAATTGTGTGGTAGTTTGAGCATTCTTTGGCATTGCCATTCTTTGGCATTGCCTTTCTTTGGGATTGGAATGAAAACTGACCTTTTCCAGTCGTGTGGCCACTGCTGAGTTTTCCAAATTTGCTGGCATATTGAGTGCAGCACTTTCACAGCATCATCTTTCAGGATTTGAAACAGCTCAACTGGAATTCCATCATCTCCACTAGCTTTGTTTGTAGTGATGCTTTCTAAGGCCCACTTAACTTCACATTCCAAGATGTCTGGCTCTAGATTAGTGATCACATCATCATGATTATCTGGGTCGTGAGGATCTTTTTTGTACAGTTCTTCTGTGTATTCTTGCCACCTCTTCTTAATATCTTCTGCTTCTGTTAGGTCCAGACCATTTCTGTCCTTTATCGAGCCCATCTTTGCATGAAATGTTCCCTTGGTATCTCTAATTTTCTTGAAGAGAAATCTTCAAGATTTCTTTCCCTTTCTCCCTTGTTTTAACTTTTGTTCTTTCCTCGACTATTTGTAAAGCCTCCTCAGAGAACTACGATGCCTTCTTGCATTCTTTTTTCCATGATTTTAGTCACTGCTTCCTGTACAATGTTATGAACCTCAGTCCATAGTTTTTCAGGCACTCTGTCTACCAGATATAATCCTTTGAATCTATTCATCACCTGCACTGTATAATCATAAGGAATTTGATTTAGGTCATACCTGAATGGCCTATTTTCTTTCCTTACTTTCTTTAATATAAGTCTGAATTTTGCAATAAGAAGCTCTTGATCTAAGCCACAGTGAGCTTCAGGTATTGTTTTTTACTGACTGAATAGATCTTTTTCATCTTTGGCTACAAAAAAAAACATAATCTGATTTTGACATTGACCATCTGGTGAAGTTCGTGTGTAGAGTCACCTCTCTTGTTGTTAGAAAAGGGTGTTTCCTATGACCACTGTGTTCTCTTGACAAAACTCTGTTAACCTTTGCCCTATTTCATTTCATATTCCAGGGTCAAACTTGCTGTTATTCTGGGTATCTCTTGACTTCCTACTTTTGCATTTCAATCCTCTATCATGAAAAGGGTATCTTTTATTCATGTTAGTTCTACAAGGTCTTGGGCTTCCCTGGTGGCTCAGTAGTAAAGAGTCTGCCTGCAATGCTGGAGACCTGGGTTCGATCCCTGGTTTGGGAAGATCCCCTGGAGAAGGAAATGGCAACCCACTCTAGTGGTTTCTTGCCTGGAGAATTCCATGAACAGAGGAGCCTGGTAGGTTAAAGTCCATGGGTCACAAAGAGTCAGACACAACTGAGTGACTTCAGTTACTTCACTACAAGGTCTTGTAAGTCTTCATAGAACTGTTCCACTTCAGCTTTGTCATTAGTGGTTGGGGCATAGACTTGGATTACTGTGATGAATGATTTGCCCTGGAAATGAACCAAGATCATTTTGTCATTTTTGATATTGCACCCAAATAGTGCATTTCAGACTCATGTTTTGATTGTGAGGGCAACTCCATTTCTTCTAAGGGATTCTCGCCCACAGCAGTAGATATAATGGTCATCTGAATTAAAATTACCTATTCCTGTCCATTTTTGTTCACTGATTCCTAAAATGTTGATGTTCACTCTCACCATCTCCTGCTTGACCACATATCTTTATTCTTGACCCGAAAAGTCCAGGTTCCTATTCAATATTTTTCTTTACGGCGTCAGACTTTATTTTCACCAGGAGACACATCCACAATATGGGCATCTTTTCCACTTTGGCCCAGCCTATTCATTCTTTCTGGAGCTATTTCTCCACTCTTTCCTGAGAGAATATTGGACGTCTTCCTACCTGGGGGGCTCATCTTCCGGTGTTACATCTTCTTCCCTTTTCATGCTGCCTATGGGGTTTTCCAGGCAAAAATACTGGAGTGGGTTGCCATTTTCTCCTTCAGTGGACCATATTTTGTCAGAACTCTTCACTATGACCCGTCCTTCTTAGGTGACCCTGCATGGTATGACGCATAGCTTCACTGAGGTACACAAACCCCTTTGCCTTGACAAGGTTGTGATCCATGAAGAAGACTCAATCATTTATCATCCAACAAATATTTATTGATTTATTTATTGTGTGCCTACTATGTGTGAAAGACTGTACTAGATTTGGGGGAAACACTGGGTCATGTGATAAATGTGACCTTTGCCCTCCTGAGGTTTACAGTCGCCCAGCATTCCTCCAGGGAATGTTAGGCTGGCTGTGATATTAATAAATCAATGAGGACTGACTAACCAAACTCCAGTGTTTCTCCACATCACCATCCTCTCTGGCTTTGTCTCCTGAATTCTGTGTACCCAAATGCAGACACACATTTAAATTATCTGCTTATTCTTCTACTAATATATCTCTGCAGACTTCTTTACATCCAGTTCACTATCTCCACCAAATTGTTGTTTGGGGAGCATATAAGAGCAAAAAAACATGTACCTTTGAGAAGCTTAAAGTTTTAAATCTTAAAGAAACAGAGAGAAATATATAGCTGGTTATATGAGCAACTGTGGGGCTAAGTAACATCTCCTAATGCAGGATATTGATATGGTTCAGAACCTACAACTCAAATACACTTTATAATAGCCATTATATAACCAGGTTACCTTATGAAAAGAACAGTAATAAACCAGGTGTCCTTTATGTCATTTCAAAATTGAGGGGCAAAGGTAGTCAGGTCTTACACTAGTAGAAGAAAGAGTGGCTTAAAGTAGGAAAGACTTCTCAGAGAAATTCAGACCTGGAGATCAGCCCGGTCTAGAAGGAATGATGCTAAAGCTGAAACTCCAGTACTTTGGCCACCTCATGTGAAGAGTTGACTCATTGGAAAAGATTCTGATGCTGGGAGGGATTGGGGGCAGGTGGAAAAAGGGATGACAGAGGATGAGATGGCTGGATGGCATCACCGACTTGATGGATGTAAGTTTGAGTGAACTCTGGGAGTTGGTGATGGACAGGGAGGCCTGGCGTGCTGCAGTTCATGGGGTTGCAAAGAGTCGGACATGACTGAGCGACTGAACTGACTGAACTGAATGGGTAAATGACTAAGGGCTTAAAGGAAGCCTATTGTTTTGGTGAGTGGAACAGCTTTTGTTGGCTGACAAAGGTCTCTGTGTAGGTGGAGGAGTTACAGACAGCTTGGTTACAAGTAAAGATTAGGCAAAAGCATACTGAAGGATGAAAACAGATATATGAGTGGGTGGAAATTTACAGTTTTATCTTCTTTCAATGAAGTCGATTATCTGGTAAAATTCCTAGATTTACTTAATTTACTTACCATTTCAATAAGAAGCTAGAATATTTTGTTCTCCAAGGTCCTTGAAGACAAAAAGGATGTTGCATTCTGACAAAATATAATCATAATGCAAATAATTTCTATTTATGGACTGTTTTATAATTCACACAAATCACTCAAATAATGTATTACAAGCATTTCTAAACAATATGCTCTTCCTCTAAAGTCTGTATATCTAAGAGTGGTGTCATCTATTAGCAGTCCTTGGACTTGCTGAGTCACTCTATTAATCCTCTTGCAGCTCAGCCATCATTCAGAGCCCCAGTAGGTTGAAAGTTGGCAACTACTTAACTCTACATCCCGAACATCCTCTACAGGAATGCTGCAAGACTGAACCTCAGGAGGGCAAAGGTCATATCCATCACAAGGATTCATGCATCCTCAGAAACAGGTGCAGTATTTTACACATAGTAGGCACAAAACAAGTATTTGTTGGATGATAAATGAAAGAGTAAAATGAAATGAAGTTTGAGGCTTCTGAAATGCACATCTTTTCTATCTTGTGTACTCTAGGGTCATCTCAGGATTTAATTCCTAGATTTATTCACTTTAGTTCTCATAGTTTAACTTGATCTTACTTGATTGAAGAATTAGCAAATTTACAATACTGGGATTTGGGACTTCCCTGGTGGTACAGTGGATAAGAATCCACCTGCCAATGAAAGGGACACAACATTCAATCCCTGGTCCATGCCACAGAGCATCTAAGCCCTTGCACCACAACTACCAAGCCTGTGCTCTGGAGCCCAAGATCTCCATCTACTGAGCCCACATACCACAACTACTGATGCCCACGCACCTAGAGCTTGTGCTCTGCAGCAATAGCAGCCCACGCACTGCAACAAAGAGTAGCCCCAGCTCACTGCAGCCAGAGAAACCCAGTGCATAGCAACAAAGAGCCAGCACAGCCAAAAAGCAAAGACTGGGATTTGGAAGTGGGGAGAAGAACATGGAGGTGAGTCAAGAAGAAAAAGCAATGATATACAAGTGGCAACATTTGTCAAAGGTAGTTTAAAAAATTGCCTATTACAGGATTACTTATTATATTTCTCATAGATTCGATCCCAGGGTCAGGAAGATCGCCTGGAGGAGGGCCTAGCAATCCACTCCAGTCTTGCCTGGAGAATCCCATGGACAGAGGAGCCTGGTGGGTTATAGTCCATAGGGTCGCAAAGAATTAGACACTTACTGAAGCAACTTAGCACTCACGCACATGTATGCCTCCATCTCTTCCCCATGGTAATGTATACAACCACATTGGGTTGGGTTGTTTTTCCCAACTTGAGTGTCTTGTGCCTTTGAGGTGCCACAGCATCTTGATATTTCTTTGATAATTTTTGACCAAAAATTTTGCTTTAGAGATGCTGGAATGTAACAACACAGTGTAAAAATATGAGTCAGAAAATCATGATTATCTGTAGAAATAGCTACTTGAATATAGCATAGTTTAAAAGCATGGATTCTGAAACAATAATGCTTGGATTCAAATCATGGCTTTGCCCTTATGAACTGTTTGATTTATGTCATTACTTAATTTCTCCATGCCTTAGTGTTCTATTTGGAAAATGGGTTGTGAGCTCCAAGCACATAGTAAGTCCCATGTTAATCTTAGCTTTTATCCTGATCTTGGGTAAGTCACCTACCCGGTTTAGAGTTTCTATGTATAAAATGAGAGGCTTTGACTAGACTCTAAGGCTCTCCAGGACCTACTTTTTTCAAGCAATGATAGTTCATGCATTTTTCTATCATATGTGTGTGACTAGGGATGGAGAAATGCATGATTAGTTAGTAAATGCTTTCCTTGATTGATGGAAGGGGAGACTGTTGGGAAATCGAGATAAGCTTCTTCACTAGACACTAAATTCCTTGAGAGTAAGAAGTGTATCTTTTCCTCTTTAGGATCCCCAGGCCTAACATGGTACCTGGAAATAGTGAGTATTCTATAAACTGTTCCTGTTACCCAGGAAGCTCTATAAACTGTTAATAAATGTGGAATAAATGCCTATGCCTTATGTTCCCAAGTATATGGGAATGGAAAATGGTCGTAACTGCTTCCTAAGCCTTTTCTAGCTTAACATGACTTACACAAAATGTTCAAGAAACATTAGTGCTCTCTACTGGAGATATTCATAGTGCAGGAATTCATGATTGATTGCTTTTTTTTTTTTGATGACAGACACTGATTTGAGTTCAGTTGTCCTGGATTTTAGGAATAGGATACAGCAGATAGACATATTTTACTGTGCTGCAAGTACAGATTTGGTGTTACGGCCTTGAGAATGGCATGATTTGTGATAACATCCCAAGTCTCACTTCCTTGCCTTGTATTTCTGCCTTTCCTCCAGAGCATTTGGAGGAATATTTTTTACAAATATTGTATTCTTTCTCATTCATTTTAAATGAAAAGAAAAGGGTGGTATTAAAGAAAATATTAATGTTAAGAAAGTGAAAAGACAAACCACAGAATGTTAAAAAATATCCACAAATCATATATTTGATAAGACACTTGTATTCAGAGTATATAGAAACAAAACTTAACAAAAAGAAGAAAAATAACCTGATTTTAAAATAGCAATGTGTTTGAATCAACATTCCCCCTCACCAAAAAAAAATACTGATGGACAATAAGCACATGAAAATATACTCAATATCATTAGTCATTAGGAAAATGCAAATCAAATTCACAGGAGATACTACTTCAAACTTACTGAAAATGACAAATTTTGGTAATGATGTGAAGATACTGGAACCATTATGACATGCCTGGTGGAATTGTAAGTTGCTGTGTCCACTTTGAAAAATAACCTGGCAGTTTCTCAAAGTGTCGAACAAGAAATTACTATTAAAGTCAAAGTGTTAGTCGCTCAGTTGTGTCCAACTCTTTGCAACTCCATGGACTGTACCTCGCCAGGCTCCTCCATCCATGGGATTTTCCAGGCAAGAATACTGGAGTGGGTTGCCATTTTCTTCTCCAGGGGATCTTCCCAACCCAGGGATCAAACCTGGGTCTCCCACAATGCAGGCAGACTCTTTACCATCTGAGCTACCGGGAAAGCCCATATGACCCAGCAATTCTGTTCCTAGGAATATATTCCAGAGAATTGAAAATACATGGCCACACAAAAAACTGCACTGTACATGAGTGTTCATAGTAGCATTAGTCATAATAGCCAAAATGAAATAGTCCAAATGTCCACCAATTGATGAATGAATGAACAAATTGTTGTATATGCATACAATGGAATATTTTGTAGCCATAAAAATAAAGATTTGATGTATGCTAAAAACTATAAAGGAATGAATCTTCTATCAAGTATTCCCCAAACTGCATTTGGGGCCTTATAAGAAATGCTGACCAGGGCTTAAGGATGCTATGATAGGGGGAACTTTATGTAAACATAGTCACCTGTCTATATCCACAGGTTCTGCATCTGTGGATTGAATTTCAATTGGCTGTTGATTGAATTCACAAATGCAAAACTTGCAGATATGGAGGACCAAATGTACTATACCATTTTATATAAAGGACTTGAGCATTCATAGATTTTGGTGTCCATGGGTAGTCCTAGACCCAATAATACACTGTGGATGCTAAAGATGAGTATACAGTTCTCTTTTCATTTCTCTCAGTTTTAGTTTCATATCTTTGGTGCTCTGTGGTTAGCTGAAAATATATTTATAGTTGCTATATCTTCCTGATGGACTGACAGTTTTAGTATCATATTATGTCTCTCCAGATTTATGGTTGTTTGCGGGGTGCATCTTTTTCCATTATTTTGCTTTTAAACTATTTGTAATTTTGACAATAACCTGTGTCTCCCATAGAAAGCATATGTTTGCTTTTTAAAAAACTTTTTATTTTATACTGGAGTATGAAAGATGATGCTGTGAAAGTGCTGCACTCAATATGCCAGCAATATGCCAGAAAACTCAGCAGTGGCCACAGACTGGAAAAGGTCAGTTTTCATTCCAATCCCAAAGAAAGGCAATGCCAAAGAATGCTCAAACTACTGCACAATTGCACTCATCTCACACGCTAGTAAAGTAATGCTCAAAATTCTCCAAGCCAGGCTTCAGCAATACACGAACCATGAACTTCCTGATGTTCAAGCTGGTTTTAGAAAAGGCAGAGGAACCAGAGATCAAATTGCCAACATCCGCTGGATCATGGAAAAAGCAAGAGAGTTCCAGAAAAACATCTATTTCTGCTTTATTGACTATGCCAAAGCCTTTGACTGTGTGGATCA